>NW_027008364.1:0-105456 GCF_036934945.1 Oncorhynchus masou masou | reverse complement strand
GAGGTCTATCATCCTCACTGTCTGTATGTGTCATGTGCATTTGACCAATCAACCTTCCCTTCCCTATTGCTGTCTTGCTCCATAATATCCATCCATTGTTATGGCGTCTACCTCCACTGCAAGGTGTGCAGTTTCATTCTCTAATGCCAGGCCTAATTCAGTTCATTAACATCTTAGCTGGGCGTTGTAGGGTTGGGCTCATTAGCATACCTGTGAAAAGACAGATGCGACCCCTCCTGTCTCCGCCTCCAGTATCTACGCTGCAGTAGTTTATCAGGGGGCGAGGGTAAGTCTGTTATATCTGGTGTCATTCTCCTGTCTTATCTGGTGTCCTGTGTGAATTTAAGTATGCTCCCTCTAATTCTCTCTCCCTTCCCTCCCCGAGGACCATCCCTCAGGACTACCTGGCTTGATGACTTCTTGCTGTCCCCAGTCCACCTGGTTGTGCTGCTGCTCCAGTTTCAACTGTTCTGCCTGCGGCTATGGAACCCTGACCTGTTCACCGGACCTGCTACCTTGTCCTGGACATGCTACCTTGTCCCGGACCTGCTGTTTTCGACTCTATCTACCCCACCTGCTTTCTCGAACTCTGAATGCTCAGCTATGAAAAGCCAATTGACATTTACTCCTGAGATGCTGACCTGTTGCACCCTCTACAACCACTGTGATCTATAGTCATCTATGAACGTTTGAACATGTTGGCCATGTACTGTTATAATCTCCACCCGGCATAGCCAGAAGAGGACTGGCCACCCCTCAGAGCCTGGTTCCTCTCTAGGTTTCTTCCAAGGTTCTTGCAATTCTAGGGAGTTTTTCCAAGCTACAGTGCTTCCACATCTGAATTGCTTGCTGTTTGGGGTTAAAGGCTGGGTTTCTGTACAGCACTTTGAGATATCAGCTGATGTAAAAAGAGCTTTATAAATACATTTGATTGATTGGTTGATAGGTGCTCAGGTCTCTGTCTGTGTGAGACTAGCTGTAATTGACTTGTTACAGGGTGCAGGAATGACCTATGTCTGTGTGCTGTTAGAGAGTTGGAATGCTGAGGGTGGGCTAATCTGGACAGGGTTCTCTGTGTTTTAGTATTGGCTTCAGATCACAGTATCTTCACCCCCTACCTAGGACCTGCCAGTGGCTAGAAGTCTCTATAGTCTTAAAACCTCTCCTCATGTGTAGCCTATTTCCTTCTGGGTTTCCTTTCAGTACCAGAGACAGAGATAGGGGTAAAGGCCTATGCAAACTCTTGGCTGTTTCATTTTATGTGTAGTTCACCATTTTGCCCAGCAGATGTCCCACTTCACTGGGATTATTGTAGTACCACCTTTATACTGTTGTTGAATTCGAATTTTACGACCTCAGATCCCTTCACCAGCCTTAGTATGCTAATCATGGAGACCCTGGAATCCAATCAAAATGGTAAATTCACTTTGTACTCGTTGTTTCAGTGAGACTGGAGATAAGAACGGACATCTTGTGAAGGTCACAGAGGAAGGTAGGGGGAAGGAGAGTGTTTTTTTATTGGGAGATGTGGAGAGTAGATACAGTATCCATTAATTAGTCTAATCTAATCAGACTGGCCGCTACTCTCTGGACATCTTGTGTTCCTGCTGATCATTCTACACTGTGTTGCGAACAGAGATACACTGGGGCTGTGTTCAGTAGGGAGGAAACGTTTTGAAATGGAGTAACACGCACAGGCTTCCTGAACTTGTCCAATAAGAAATGTTTCCTAAAGTGTGCCCTGCTGAACACGACTCAGGTCCCTGTCTGTCAGTGTCACTGGGCGATGGCGATGACAGGGGGTACTGACTGTGACGGCTGGACCCACAATGCCATCTGTGTCTGGCCTCCTAAGTGGTCTCTTTGTTATGGGCCTGGTGCTAGAAAAGACTCATCGCTAATTCTCCTCTTTCTGACAGAAATGGCCCGTGTGTCTGCTTGCCTATGTGTGTGTGTGTATGAGTGTGTATGCCCGTGTGTGTGTGTGTGTGTGTGTGTGCCCGTGTGTGTGTGTGTGTGTGTGTGTGTGTGTGCGCACGCACGCCCGTGTGTGTGTGTGTGTGTGTGTGTGTGTGTGTGTGTGTGTGTGCGCGCACGCCCGTGTGTGTATGTATGTACGTGTACGTGTGTGTGTGTCCAGAGCCCAATGACACAGTGAGTTCCACCCTGTCATGAAGCAGAATGTAGGACAACATAAGCAGCAGAAGGCAGTTTGTTCTGTATGATGACACGGGTTCTGTTCCCTGTAACCTGTCCCTCCCTCATCATTGTCTTTGGCCGAATGTCACCTGATTTAATCCTGTACTGCTTAGGTTAGTGCTGCAATCAAACTAGCTAGAGAGACTATAGAAACAGAAAGACTACAGCTTGGATCATCAATCTTCTGGTTTTCCATGGACCACAACATTAAAGGTTTTTGCTGTGGTCGACAAACTGAGAAACGCTGATGGACGTTTGTACTGTTCTGGGTAAGTGATTCAGAAAACGAAATGCCTCATATTTATTCATAAGAGATTGAGGGGGTTTGAAGTTATTGTTGTTAGATGAAATTAACAGACTGTAGCACTGTAGAGAATAAACAATATGAAGATGTGACTGACTGACTGACTGACTGTGTGTGTGTGTGTGTGTGTGTGTGTTTGTGTGTGTGTGTGTGTGTGTGTGTGTGTGTGTGTGTGTGTGTGTGTGTGTGTGTGTGTGTGCGTGCGTGCGTGCGTGCGTGCGTGCGTGCGTGCGGAGAGAGAGGGGGGGTTCAGGTGAGGTGAATTCCTGAGGCCTGTGTTGAGTGGCAGATTAACAGAGGTTTCAGCATGTCTTATCACGCTGTCACCACGCCAACCCCATTCCACCCTCCATCTCCCCTCTGCAATCTGTTCTATGCCTTCTACCATCTTATGAAAGGTTTTTTGTTCACCCCCCCCCAAATACACACACACACACAAACACACACGCACACGCATATGCACACACAAACAAGCATTCCCACCTATAGCAGACTACATTTAATAGATTCATGATATCTGTTGTCTGGGTGTCATGTGTAGCAGTTCTATTCCTACTGCTTCTACCCTTACCTCTCCCTCCCTCTCTCCCCCTCTCTCCCTCTCTCCTCTCTCCCTCTCTCCCTCTCTCCCTCCCTCCCCCTCCCTCCCTCCCTCTCCCTCTCCCTCCCCCTCCCTCCCTCCTCCCCTCCCTCCCTCCCCCTCCCTCCCCCTCTCTCCCTCTCTCCCTCCCTCCCTCCCTCCTTATGGTACTCCCATCAGCTCCTCTTTCTGGATGTGTTTTTAAATCTGAACTGGTGAAAATCACATCACTATTTGTTTTAATGTGAATGGAAATAAAGGGAGGATGGGTTGGATGATTTACCAAACACAACCTGTTGCTGATAGACACACACTCTGTATATGGCTATTTCAGCTCATCATTTCCCAGGTCTTTATATATGCTGCCCTATGCATCAGCCGGGATGAAGGGGATGACTGAGTTTATATTCTCAATCACATGCTGAAATGACTAGGTTTACGTCCCAAATGGCACCCTATTCCCTATTTAGTGCCCTACTTTTGATCAATATCCATAGGGCGCTGATCCAAAGTAGCACACTGTGAACGGAAAAGGGTGCCATTTGGGAAGCAGCCTAGCTGACTAGAACTAACGTTGTCTTTATCCGAGGAGCTAATGTTCTCTCCGAGTCTATGATTCATTTGGGGACACTGCACCTGTGGTGCATCCTCCATTGATCCATTTAGATAACAGCTTGATGTGCTGTGGAATGGTACTAACAGCATTACCTTGGTATTAACATTCATCTTCACATTATTATTAGCATGGGCAGTGGAACCAGAGCAATATAGTGCACTACATAGGGAATAGGATGCCATTTGGGATGCATTCCTTCCTCCCGGTCCTAAAGGGATGGTGTGACTATTCCTAGATCAAGGTACCTAATCTACATTTCTAAATGATTGGACCTATGCATACAGTTGAAGTCGGAAGTTTACATACACTCAGGTTGAAGTCATTAAAACTCATTTTTCAACCACTCCACAAATGTATTGTTAACAAACTATAGTTTTGGCAAGTCGGTTAGGACTTCTACTTTGTGCATGACACAAGTAATTTTTCCAACAATTGTTTACAGACAAATTATTTCATTTATAATTCACTTGGGTCAGAAGTTTACATACACTAAGTTGACTTTGCCTTTTATCAGCTTGGAAATTCCAGAAAAGGATGTCATGGCTTTAGAAGCTTCTGATAGGCTAATTGACATCATTTGAGTTAATTGGGGGTGTACCTGTGGATGTATTTCAAGGCCTACTTTCAAACTCAGTGCCTCTTTGATTTTCCCATGATGTCAAGCAAAAGAAATCAGCCAAGACCTCAGAAAAATAATTATAGACCTCCACAAGTCTGGTTCATCCTTGGGAGCAATTTCCAAATGCCTGAAGGTACCACGTTCATCTGTACAAACAATAGTAAGCAAGTAGAAACACCATGGGACCACGCAGCCGTCATACCGGTCAGGAAGTTGCAAATGGGTCTTCCATATGGACAATGACCCCAAGCATACTTCCAAAGTTGTGGCAAAATGGCTTATGGACAACAAAGTCAAGGTATTGGAGTGGCCATCACAAGACCCTCAATTCTACAGAAAATCTGTGGGCAGAACTGAAAAGGCGTGTGCGAGCAAGGAGGTCTACAAAGCTGACTCTGTTACACCAGCAGGAGGAATGGGCAAAATATACCCAACTTATTGTGGGAAGCTTGTGGAAGGCTACCCGTGTTGAAAGAAATAAAAGCTTAAATAAATCCCTCTCGACTATTACTCTGACATTTTACATTCTTAAAATAAAGTGGTGATCCTAACTGACCAAAGACAGGCAGATTTTTACGAGGATTAAATGTCAGGAATTGTGAAAAACTGAGTTTAAATGTATTTGACTAAGGTGTATGTAAACTTACGACTTCAACTGTATACCAGCCATGTTATTAGTATTCAAAGTGTATATATATTTTTGAACAGAAAATAACATTTAATTCTGCTTGTTTTCGCCATATGCCTGGCATAGTACCTGAGGGATTTGTTATAGTCACCTTGGCATGGAGAACCAGGAGGTTTGTTCCTCCCATCAGAGGCTGCTTGGCATAGAGAACCAGGAGGTTTGTTCCTCCCATCAGAGGCTGCTTGGCATAGAGAACCAGGAGGGTTGTTCCTCCCATCAGAGGCTGCTTGGCATAGAGAACCAGGAGGGTTGTTCCTCCCATCAGAGGCTGCTTGGCATAGAGAACCAGGAGGTTTGTTCCTCCCATCAGAGGCTGCTTGGCATAGAGAACCAGGAGGTTTGTTCCTCCCATCAGAGGCTGCTTGGCATAGAGAACCAGGAGGGTTGTTCCTCCCATCAGAGGCTGCTTGGCATAGAGAACCAGGAGGGTTGTTCCTCCCATCAGAGGCTGCTTGGCATAGAGAACCAGGAGGTTGTTCCTCCCATCAGAGGCTGCTTGGCATAGAGAACCAGGAGGGTTGTTCCTCCCATCAGAGGCTGCTTGGCATAGAGAACCAGGAGGGTTGTTCCTCCCATCAGAGGCTGCTTGGCATAGAGAACCAGGAGGGCTGTTCCTCCCATCAGAGGCTGCTTGGCATAGAGAACCAGGAGGTTTGTTCCTCCCATCAGAGGCTGCTTGGCATAGAGAACCAGGAGGTTTGTTCCTCCCATCAGAGGCTGCTTGGCATAGAGAACCAGGAGGTTTGTTCCTCCCATCAGAGGCTGCTTGGCATAGAGAACCAGGAGGGCTGTTCCTTCCATCAGAGGCTGCTTGGCATAGAGAACCAGGAGGGCTGTTCCTTCCATCAGAGGCTGCTTGGCATAGAGAACCAGGAGGTTTGTTCCTCCCATCAGAGGCTGCTGGTCATAGAGAACCAGGAGGGTTTGTTCCTCCCATCAGAGGCTGCTTGGCATAGAGAACCAGGAGGTTTGTTCCTCCCATCAGAGGCTGCTAGGCATAGAGAACCAGGAGGTTTGTTCCTCCCATCAGAGAGAGGTTTCCTTGGAGGGGGAGACTGTGTGTGTGTGTGTGTGTGTGTGTGTGTGTGTGTGTGTGTGTGTGTGTGTGTGTGTGTGTGTGTGTGTGTGTGTGTGTGTGTGTGTGTGTGTGTGTGTGTGTGTGTGTGTGTGTGTGTGTGTGTGTGTGTGTGTGTGTATGACTCACCATTATAGTGGTAAATCAAATAGACTCAAGCGTGGAAACATCCTAGAGAACGATGAGGGTGAAAAACAGGATGTAGGATGTCGTTTCAGGTTGTATGAACATAGTGAACATGTGGATTATCATTGATACACTGTCTGACTGATCTCTGTAGACACGCACGCACACACATGTCCCACAGGACGTCCTCAACCACCCTCTAATCTACAACATCTGTTAGGAAATGGATGGTTTCCTTCTATTTAATGGGAAAGCCAATACACAGCCCAGTTCATTAAAATACTATCACAATCCATCAGGACTTAATACAAACACCATCAATCATAATATTGAGTCACCATCCTCATGAAATGTCTCGGTCACTTTGGCTGCCAGACTCATGATGGCCTGGTAAGTTATGACTGTATGTAAATGTGTTTGAATTGTTTTCTAAGAGGCATCAGGGGATATACTTAATAATACAATGCATTTTCAGTTGAGTAATTGAAAAAACAACAACTTTTGAGTCCTTCATATTGTAGGTCTGTGATGAATGAGGGTATTTACTAAATGCAGGGTGACATATACACTAGATGGTGATAACTGCTGAGGTATGACTCTAGGGGCTGAGGTAAGACTCTAGGGGCCGAGGTAAGACTCTAGGGGCCGAGGTAAGACTCTAGGGGCCGAGGTAAGACTCTAGGGGCTGAGGTACGACTCTAGGGGCTGAGGTACGACTCTAGGGGCTGAGGTACGACTCTAGGGGCTGAGGTACGACTCTAGGGGCGGAGGTAAGACTCTAGGGGCTGAGGTACGACTCTAGGGGCTGAGGCACGACTCTAGGGGCTGAGGTACGACTCTAGGGGGCTGAGGTACGATCCGACTCTAGGGGCTGAGGTAATGACTCTAGGGGCTGAGGTACGACTCTAGGGGCTGATGTACGACTCTAGGGGCTGAGGTAAGACTCTAGGGGCTGAGGTACGACTCTAGGGGCTGAGGTAAGACTCTAGGGGCTGAGGTACGACTCTAGGGGCTGAGGTAAGACTCTAGGGGCTGATGTACGACTCTAGGGGCTGATGTAAGACTCTAGGGGCTGAGGTAAGACTCTAGGGGCTGATGTACGACTCTAGGGGCTGAGGTAAGACTCTAGGGGCTGAGGTACGACTCTAGGGGCTGAGGTAAGACTCTAGGGGCTGAGGTACGACTCTAGGGGCTGAGGTACGACTCTAGGGGCTGAGGTACGACTCTAGGGGCTGAGGTAAGACTCTAGGGCTGAGGCACGAGACTCTAGGGGCTGAGTTACGACTCCTAGGGGCTGAGGCTGACTCTAGGGGCGGAGGTACGACTCTAGGGGCGGAGGTAAGACTCTAGGGGCTGAGGTAAGACTCTAGGGGCTGAGGTAAGACTCTAGGGGCTGAGGTAAGACTCTAGGGCTGAGGTACGACTCTAGGGGCTGAGGTAAGACTCTAGGGGCTGAGGTACGACTCTAGGGGCTGAGGTACGACTCTAGGGCTGAGGTACGACTCTAGGGGCTGAGGTACGACTCTAGGGGCTGGGGCGAGACTCTCGGGGCTGAGGTACGACTTTAGGGGCTGAGGTAAGACTCTAGGGGCTGATGTACGACTCTAGGGGCTGAGGTACGACTCTCGGGGCTGAGGTATGACTTTAGGGGCTGAGGTAAGACTCTAGGGGCTGATGTACGACTCTAGGGGCTGAGGTACGACTCTCGGGCTGAGGTACGACTTTAGGGGCTAAGGTATGACTTTAGGGGCTGAGGTATGACTCTAGGGGCTGAGGTATGACTCTCGGGCTGAGGTATGACTTAGGGGCTGAGGTATGACTCTCGGGCTGAGGTATGACTCTAGGGGCTGAGGTATGACTTTAGGGGCTGAGGTACATCTCTCGGGGCTGAGGTACGACTCTAGGGGCTGAGGTACGACTCTAGGGGCTGAGGTACGACTCCTCGGGCTGAGGTAAGACTCTAGGGGCTGAGGTAAGACTCTAGGGGCTGAGGTACGACTCTAGGGGCTGAGGTAAGACTCTAGGGGCTGAGGTAAGACTCTAGGGGCTGAGGTAAGACTCTAGGGGCTGAGGGTAAGACTCTAGGGGCTGAGGTACGACTCTAGGGGCTGAGGTGCGACTCTAGGGGCGGAGGTGCGACTCTAGGGGCGGAGGTACGACTCTAGGGGCGGAGGTACGACTCTAGGGGCTGAGGTATGACTTTAGGGGCTGATGTACGACTCTAGGGGCTGAGGTACGACTCTAGGGGCTGAGGTACGACTCTAGGGGCTGAGGTACGACTCTAGGGGCTGAGGTACGACTCTCGGGGCTGAGGTACGACTCTAGGGGCTAGGTATGACTTTAGGGGCTAAGGTATGACTCTAGGGGCTGAGGTATGACTCTCGGGGCTGAGGTATGACTTTAGGGGCTAAGGTATGACTCTCGGGGCTGAGGTATGACTCTAGGGGCTGAGGTATGACTCTAGGGGCTGAGGTACGACTCTCGGGGCTGAGGTATGACTTTAGGGGCTGAGGTACGACTCTCGGGGCCGAGGTACGACTCTCGGGGCTGAGGTATGACTCTAGGGGCTGAGGTAAGACTCTAGGGGCTGAGGTAAGACTCTAGGGGCTGAGGTACGACTCTCGGGGCTGAGGTACGACTCTCGGGGCTGAGGTATGACTCTAGGGGCTGAGGTATGACTCTGAGGGGCTGAGGTACGACTCTCGGGGCTGAGGTATGACTTTAGGGGCTGAGGTACGACTCTCGGGCGGGCCGAGGTACGACTCTCGGGGCTGAGGTATGACTCTAGGGGCTGAGGTACGACTCTAGGGGCTGAGGTAAGACTCTAGGGGCTGAGGTCGACTCTCGGGGCTGAGGTACGACTCTCGGGGCTGAGGTACGACTCTCGGGGCTAAGGTATGACTCTACGGGCTGAATGATACATTTTAAGGTTGACATAAAGGTTAAAAGCATGTTTTAAAGTTTACTGATCTGGGTTGGTGCTTTAGCTGGCTAGTACAGGATGGTGAAAAAGCCCTGTCCAGTTTCCGTGAGATACCTTGAGGCTGGCTATAGGCCATCCTCCTTACCTCAGCTCCATAAATATCCCAGCATGCCTCTGGAGGGCTTTGCTTTGTCATTGGCTGCGTTTATACAGGTAGTCCAATTTAGATATTTTGTCCAATGATTGACAAGAGATCTGATCTGATTGGTCTAAAGACCAATTAATTTCAAAATATCAGAATTGGGCTGCCGGTGTAAACACAGCCATTGTAGCAACAAGGGTCTGTTCTGGTCTGTCTGGAAGGATGTTTTTCACACACCCGACAGACAGACTTACAGACTTACAGACTTACAGACTTACAGACAGACAGACAGACAGACAGACGCAAACAAAGAGAAAAAAGATAGAGACAGGGGGAGAGACAGAGAGAGAGAGTGTGTGTGTTTATTTGTGTGAGAGCGAGAAAGAGATTGTGTGTGTGTGCATGCGTACTGGAGTTCATGCCAGGTTGTGCATGAATTGGTTGATTGCAGGTGACAGGTTTCACACAATTTATCTTGGGCGTCAAATAGTGCATAACACCGTGTGAATGCCGAAGCAAAGCCAAAGTCAACCTTGATCTCACGCTAGGATGTGTTGGAGGGGAAAGAGAGGACCGTAGCATCACCAGTCAGTGTGGATCTGGATTCTCTCTGACAGGTTTCGGAACGAGGGGTCAATGGTGGTGTGTCTCAGTAGTAATAACAATCTGATACCATTCAGTGAGACACTTGTAAGCAATACAAGCAAAGTGGTCAAGCTAGGACTCACACAGTACTGGTGATGAAACAGTCAAGCTGGGACAGTACTGGTGATGAAACAGTCAAGCTGGGACTCACACAGTACTGGTGATGAAACAGTCAAGCTGGGACTCACACAGTACTGGTGATGAAACAGTCAAGCTGGGACTCACACAGTACTGGTGATGAAACAGTCAAGCTGGGACTGACACAGTACTGGTGATGAAACAGTCAAGCTGGGACTCACACAGTACTGGTGATGAAACAGTCAAGCTGGGACTCACACAGTCCTGGTGATGAAACAGTCAAGCTGGGTGGTGATGAAACAGTCAAGCTGGGACTCACACAGTCCTGGTGATGAAACAGTCAAGCTGGGACTCACACAGTACTGGTGATGAAACAGTCAAGCTGGGACTCACACAGTACTGGTGCTGGAACAGTCAAGCTGGGACTCGCACAGTACTGGTGATGAAACAGTCAAGCTGGGACTCACACAGTACTGGTGATGAAACAGACAAGCTGGGACTCACACAGTACTGGTGATGAAACAGTCAAGCTGGGACTAACACAGGGTGATGAAACAGTCAAGCTGGGTCTCACACAGTACTGGTGATGAAACAGTCAAGCTGGGACTCACACAGTACTGGTGATGAAACAGTGAAGCTGGGACTCACACAGTCCTGGTGATGAAACAGTCAAGCTGGGACTCACACAGTACTGGTGATGAAACAGTCAAGCTGGGACTCACACAGTCCTGGTGATGAAACAGTCAAGCTGGGACTCACACAGTACTGGTGATGAAACAGACAAGCTGGGACTCACATAGCACTGGACACAGTCAGTTGGAGACAGTGTGTATGATGTATGGTAATTATAGTCTTGTGTTCTGGCTTTAATGGCCACACCTACTCTTATATCTCTACCCGGTACAGCCAGAAGAGGACTGGCCACCTCTCAGAGCCTGGCTCCTCTCTACCCGGTACAACCAGAAGAGGACTGGCCACCCCTCAGAGACTGGCTCCTCTCTACCCGGTACAGCCAGAAGAGGACTGGCCACCTCTCAGAGCCTGGCTCCTCTC
The DNA here is from genome assembly GCF_036934945.1 of Oncorhynchus masou masou. Lineage (NCBI taxonomy): Eukaryota > Metazoa > Chordata > Actinopteri > Salmoniformes > Salmonidae > Oncorhynchus > Oncorhynchus masou. The sequence continues at coordinate 94,408 of NW_027008364.1, read as the reverse complement.
TACCCGGTACAGCCAGAAGAGGACTGGCCACCTCTCAGAGACTGGCTCCTCTCTACCCAGTACAGCAAGAAGAGGACTGGCCCCCTTCAGAGCCTGGTTCCTCTCTACCCAGTACAGCCAGAAGAGGACTGGCCCCCCTTCAGAGCCTGGTTCCTCTCTACCCGGTACAGCCAGAAGAGGACTGGCCACCCTCAGAGACTGGCTCCTCTCTCCCAGTACAACCAGAAGAGGACTGGCCACCCCTCAGAGACTGGCTCCTCTCTACCCGGTGAGCCAGAAGAGGACTGGCCACCTCTCAGAGCCTGGCTCCTCTCTACCCGGTACAGCCAGAAGAGGACTGGCCACCTCTCAGAGACTGGCTCCTCTCTACCCAGAAACAGCAAGAAGAGGACTGGCCCCCCTTCAGAGCCTGGTTCCTCTCTACCCAGTACAGCCAGAAGAGGACTGGCCCCCTTCAGAGCCTGGTTCCTCTCTACCCGGTACAGCCAGAAGAGGACTGGCCACCCCTCAGAGAGACTGGCTCCTCTCTCCCCAGTACAGCCAGAAGAGGACTGGCCACCCCTGGACTGGTTCCTCTCTACCCGGTACAGCCAGAAGAGGACTGACCACCTCTCAGAGCCTGGCTCCTCTCTACCCGGTACAGCCAGAAGAGGACTGGCCACCCCTCAGAGCCTGGCTCCTCTCTACCCAGTACAGCCAGAAGAGGACTGGCCACCTCTCAGAGCCTGGCTCCTCTCTACCCGGTACAGCCAGAAGAGGACTGGCCACCTCTCAGAGCCTGGTTCCTCTCTACCCGGTACAGCCAGAAGAGGACTGGCCACCCCTCAGAGACTGGTTCCTCTCTACCCGGTACAGCCAGAAGAGGACTGGCCACCCTCAGAGCCTGGTGACTCTCTACCCAGTACAGCCAGAAGAGGACTGGCCACCCCTCAGAGACTGGCTCCTCTCTACCCGGTACAGCCAGAAGAGGACTGGCCACCCCTCTGAGACTGGTTCCTCTCTACCCGGTACAGCCAGAAGAGGACTGGCCACCTCTCAGAGACTGGTTCCTGTCTACCCGGTACAGCCAGAAGAGGACTGGCCACCTCTCAGAGACTGGCACCTCTCTACCCGGTACAGCCAGAAGAGGACTGGCCACCTCTCAGAGACTGGTTTCTCTCTACCCAGTACAGCCAGAAGAGGACTGGCCACCTCTCAGAGCCTGGTTCCTCCCTATCCAGTACAGCCAGAAGAGGACTGGCCACCTCTCAGAGCCTGGCTCCTCTCTACCCGGTACAGCCAGAAGAGGACTGGCCACCTCTCAGAGCCTGGTTCCTCCCTATCCAGTACAGCCAGAAGAGGACAGGCCACCTCTCAGAGACTGGTTCCTCTCTACCCAGTACAGCCAGAAGAGGACTGGCCACCTCTCAGAGACTGGCTCCTCTCTATCCGGTACAGCCAGAAGAGGACTGTCCACCTCTCAGAGACTGGCTCCTCTCTCCCCGGTACAGCCAGAAGAGGACTGGCCACCCCTCAGAGCCTGGCTCCTCTCTACCCGGTACAGCCAGAAGAGGACTGTCCACCTCTCAGAGCCTGGCTCCTCTCTACCCGGTACAGCCAGAAGAGGACTGGCCACCTCTCAGAGCCTGGTTCCTCTCTACCCGGTACAGCCAGAAGAGGACTGGCCACCTCTCAGAGCCTGGCTCCTCTCTAGGTTTCTTCCTAGATTCTTGCCTTTATGGAGTTTTTCCTAGCTACTGTGCTTCTACATCTGCATTGCTTTGCTCTTTGGGGTTTTAGGCTGGGTGTCTGTAAATCACTTTCGGACAACTGCTGATGTAAAAGGGCTTTGTAAAAGACATTTGATTGTATCCATCCTGTACTGTATGTGTTGGCCATGCTTCTTGTTGCCATGTACCATATATGTAGGAAGACTGAAGTCGGCCTCAGCACAAATACAGTATGAATACATGGTGACTGTAGGGAAAGAGCTAACTGAATGGTAGTGTCTTTACAATGGAGGAATCAACAAAGAGTGATTTAGTGAGGCTAACTGAATGGTAGTGTCTTGACAATGGAGTGATCAACCAAGCTTCCTAGTGATTTAGTGAGGCTAACTGAATGGTAGTGTCTTGACAATGGAGGAATCAACAAAGCTTCCTAGTGATTTAGTGAGGCTAACTGAATGGTAGTGTCTTGACAAATGGAGTAATTAACCAAGCTTCCTAGTGATTTAGTGAGGCTAACTGAATGGTAGTGTCTTGACAAATGGAGTAATTAACCAAGCTTCCTAGTGATTTAGTGAGGCTAACTGAATGGTAGTGTCTTGACAAATGGAGTAATTAACCAAGCTTCCTAGTGATTTAGTGAGGCTAACTGAATGGTAGTGTCTTGACAAATGGAGTAATTAACCAAGCTTCCTAGTGATTTAGTGAGGCTAACTGAATGGTAGTGTCTTGACAAATGGAGTAATTAACCAACTTCCTAGTGATTTAGTGAGGCTAACTGAATGGTAGTGTCTTTACAATGGAGTGATCAACCAAGCTTCCTAGTGAATGTAGAAGGGCACAGTTGACATGTTTGGCACCAAAGTTAATTTTTATTCATTTTTTACAATGTACAATATACAAAAATATAGAGTAGCAAAAAATTCACAGTGTCTGAAAGGCAGTGATTAAAAAGTCTCAATTCGCAAATCCAACAGCCATGTTTGTAGTTCTGGAAAAGAGCAATAACTTGTGAGCAGGACTACAATACCCAGCTGACAGTACCACCTGGTTGATTGCGTAGAAGGGTGCAGAGCCCTTTGATTGGTGTTTTTCCAACATGCAACAGCAACATGTCCAATCACGATGACAAAACGAAGTGAATGTGTCCTGTGAATGTCCACAACGATGAATGTACAAGTAATATTTATTTTAATTTTATTTTTAACACACACACACACACACACACACACACACACACACACACACACACACACACACACACACACACACACACACACACACACACACACACACACACACACACACACACACACACACACACATTAAACTCATTGAAATACATGAAGAGGGTTGTATCTTGAGATTTGAGGGTAACAGATACCATGGCAGCTAAACCTATGTGTGGCTACATTACTACATCACAGGGCTGAACATTAATCTACATAGTATCTAGGCTGGTCCCAGATCTGTCATTACTACATTACAGGGTTGAACATTATGCTACATAACATCTAACCTGGTCTCAGATCTGTCATTACTACATTACAGGGATGAACATTATGCTACATAACATCTAGCCTTGTCCCTGATCTGTTTGTGCTCCTGCCAACCCCATTGGTCATTGTCAAGCCATGTGACAATGAGTGGTGAGGGGTTGGCATGACAGCACAAACAGACTGGCGCTCACATCAAATCCAGGATGGAGAACAACTCGGTTACTGACAGGTACAAACCTCCATCTCCTTCTTGATATTTACAAAACATATCCAATTTTTACAACTAGAAGCCTTTAAAAACACAGAAAAGCTATACAATATACATTTTACAAACCATACTGACTTTAGGTTGCATTGCCTTTAGCATGGAACAGCATCTATGAACAAATTAAGATTAGCTGTTTAAGAAAACATGACTTAACATTCATCGAATGGAGAATGAATAGTTTGAGAACCTTCACAGTAAACTTCCAGACTCATTATCATTTAGGTGAAGATGTCCTACCATCAGCTCAGTGTCATTTAGGTGAAGATGGCCTACCATCAGCTCATTATCATTTAGGTGAAGATGTCCTACCATCAGCTCAGTGTCATTTAGGTGAAGATGTCCTACCATCAGCTCAGTGTCATTCAGGTGAAGATGTCCTACCATTATCTTAGTGTCATTTAGGTGAAGATGTCCTACCATCAGCTCAGTGTCATTTAGGTGAAGATGGTCTACCATTATCTCAGTGTCATTTAGGTGAAGATGTCCTACCATCAGCTCAGTGTCATTTAGGTGAAGATGTCTACCATCAGCTCAGTATCATTTAGGTGAAGATGTCCTACCATCAGCTCAGTGTCATTTAGGTGAAGATGTCCTACCATCAGCTCAGTGTCATTTAGGTGAAGATGTCCTACCATCAGCTCAGTGTCATTTAGGTGAAGATGTCCTACCATCAGCTCATTATCATTTAGGTGAAGATGTCCTACCATCAGCTCAGTATCATTTAGGTGAAGATGTCCTACCATCAGCTCAGTGTCATTTAGGTGAAGATGTCCTACCATTATCTCAGTGTCATTTAGGTGAAGATGTCCTACCATCAGCTCAGTATCATTTAGTGATCTAGTGGAGGAGGTGCTGAGTGATCCAGTATTGTGATCTAGTGGAGGAGGTGCTGAGTGATCCAGTATTGTGATCTAGTGGAGGAGGTGCTGAGTGATCCAGTATTGTGATCTAGTGAAGGAGGTGCTGAGTGATCCAGTATTGTGATCTAGTGGAGGAGGTGTTGAGTGATCCAGTATTGTGATCTAGTGGAGGAGGTGCTGAGTGATCCAGTATTGTGATCTAGTGGAGGAGGTGCTGAGTGATCCAGTATTGTGATCTAGTGGAGGAGGTGCTGAGTGATCCAGTATTGTGATCTAGTGGAGGAGGTGCTGAGTGATCCAGTATTGTGATCTAGTGGAGGAGGTGCTGAGTGATCCAGTATTGTGATCTAGTGGAGGAGGTGCTGAGTGATCCAGTATTGTGATCTAGTGGAGGAGGTGCTGAGTGATCCAGTATTGTAATCCAGGTGATGATCTTATCTGCCCCCATTCCATACCCATGTCATCATACCAACATGACAAACACATTTTCCTGTAGCATGATGATGAAACAGTGCCCTTACACACTAACTGTATTCATCATGCTTCACGTCAAGGTTTGGTTTACAGATCATTTCCCCACATTTCCAATTTGATGCATCCATTTATCCATTTGAAGGGATGAGGGTGGTGAGACAGCTAACCAGTTGAAGGGATGAGGGTGGTGAGACAGCGAACTATTTGAAGGGATGAGGGTGGTGAGACAGCGAACTATTTGAAGGGATGAGGGTGGTGAGACAGCGAACTATTTGAAGGGATGAGGGTGGTGAGACAACGAACCATTTGAAGGGATGAGGGTGGTGAGACAGCGAACCATTTGAAGGGATGAGGGTGGTGAGACAGCGAACCATTTGAAGGGATGAGGGTGGTGAGACAGCGAACTATTTCAAGGGATGAGGGTGGTGAGACAGCAAACTATTTGAAGGGATGAGGGTGGTGAGACAGCGAACCATTTGAAGGGATGAGGGTGGTGAGACAGCGAACCATTTGAAGGGATGAGGGTGGTGAGACAGCGATCCATTTGAAGGGATGAGGGTGGTTAGACAGCGAACCATTTGAAGGGATGAGGGTGGTGAGACAGCGAACCATTTGAAGGGATGAGGGTGGTTAGACAGCGAACCATTTGAAGGGATGAGGGTGGTTAGACAGCGAACCATTTGAAGGGATGAGGGTGGTGAGACAGCGATCCATTTGAAGGGATGAGGGTGGTGAGACAGCGAACCATTTGAAGGGATGAGGGTGGTGAGACAGCGAACCATTTGAAGGGATGAGGGTGGTGAGACAGCGAACCATTTGAAGGGATGAGGGTGGTGAGACAGCGAACCATTTGAAGGGATGAGGGTGGTGAGACAGCGAACCATTTGAAGGGATGAGGGTGGTGAGACAGCGAACCATTTGAAGGGATGAGGGTGGTGAGACAGCGAACCATTTGAAGGGATGAGGGTGGTGAGACAGCGAACCATTTGAAGGGATGAGGGTGGTTAGACAACCATTTGAAGGGATGAGGGTGGTGAGACAGCGAACCATTTGAAGGGATGAGGGTGGTGAGACAGCGAACCATTTGAAGGGATGAGGGTGGTTAGACATTGAACCATTTGAAGGGATGAGGGTGGTGAGACAGCGAACCATTTGAATGGATGAGGGTGGTGAGACAGTGAACCATTTGAAGGGATGAGGGTGGTGAGACAGCAAACTATTTGAAGGGATGAGGGTGGTGAGACAGCGAACCATTTGAAGAGATGAGGGTGGTGAGACAGCGAACCATTTGAAGGGATGAGGGTGGTGAGACAGCGAACCATTTGAAGGGATGAGGGTGGTGAGACAGCGAACCATTTGAAGGGATGAGGGTGGTGAGACAGCAAACTATTTGAAGGGATGAGGGTGGTGAGACAGCGAACCATTTGAAGGGATGAGGGTGGTGAGACAGCGAACCATTTGAAGGGATGAGGGTGGTGAGACAGCGAACCATTTGAAGGGATGAGGGTGGTTAGACAGCGATCCATTTGAAGGGATGAGGGTGGTGAGACAGTGAACCATTTGAAGGGATGAGGGTGGTTAGACAGCGAACCATTTGAAGGGATGAGGGTGGTTAGACAGCGAACCATTTGAAGGGATGAGGGTGGTGAGACAGCGATCCATTTGAAGGGATAAGGGTGGTGAGACAGCGATCCATTTGAATGGATGAGGGTGGTGAGACAGTGAACCATTTGAAGGGATGAGGGTGGTGAGACAGCGATCCATTTGAAGGGATGAGGGTCGTGGGACAGCGAACCATTTGAAGGGATGAGGGTGGTGGGACAGCGAACCATTTGAAGGGATGAGGGTGGTGAGACAGGATCGCTGAGTATCTGGGTTGTTCAAAATACATGTTTTTTCTCAAAATTGCCTCCTTTTACATCGACTCTGAATCCCCGCTATTGTCATTTTTGGGTGTCGGTGCAGGTAGTTACAGGATTATAAACCCTTTCAGAGGCCGTGGTCACGTCCCATTTGGCTCCATATTCCCTACATAGTGCACTCCTTTCAACCAGGGCCCATTGGGCTCTAGTCAAAAGTAGTGCACTATATAGGGAATAGGGTGCCATTTGGGACGTGATCCCAGAAGTCCTTGGGCTGCTCAGATGAAAGCAGTACCAGCCCCTCACTCCCTTTCCCTCTCTGTTCGTCCACACTGCGGGAGCACCTGACCATGAGGCTAATCTGATGCAGCGTGTCCAAACAGACAGGAGAAACAAGTTGGTGAGCAGAAGCATGACAAACGTGCCCATACTGTCAGTGTCATTGAGTTCTGCATTTTCACCATCATAAAGCCGGTGTTTAGAGCTGGAAGGTGTCTTGGTCAGCATATTCCGGTACGGTATCCTTTGGGAACGGTTGATTTTGCCGTCTATATCGAATACAAACCAGCCACAATGTCTTATATTCTCCTCAGCTCAAATGTGAAGTCTGTGGGTTTCTGTGATATACATGATCTGATACCGTAGGGTTTTACAGGAGACCTTTAATAGCGTTGTTTTAGAACAGATTCCACAAGTAGTGAATCTCCATACTGAACCATAAGGCTGCTACAGCCAAGCTCCCTCATAAGACTCCAACTCCCAGCATTCCACATGGTCCAGTCTACTTCCTCCTCTTGAGATGAGTTGCTGTACTGCACAGTAGAGTAGAAAAACAACGTCATAAAACAGTCATATCAACTGAACAGTCACAATGATACGAAATTATTCTCCTGTTGGTTGACAGGGACAGTTCAACCTCCGCCCCCACTGGTGATTGAGAAGAACGTGCATGGTTCGGACCTTGAGAGGACACACCCAGTTCAAAGGTCTGCCCGGTCGTCAACACAGCTCCCCCTCACTGTAGCAAAGCACACACTCAATAGAGGAGAGGAGAGGAAACGGTGAAGGGTCTGGGGTGCAGGAGTGTTTCCAAATTCCCATAGAGAAGAGAGTTGGGGGGGGGGTCCTGTCTCAACTGTGGTGCATATAGTTCCTGCAAGGTGAGTCGGGGTGGAAGGGGTGGTCGTATTTGCCCAGGGGTGCAGGGTAGTAGGTGGTGGTGTAAGCGTTATTCTGGGGGAGAGAGGGGAGGGGCGAGAGGGACGAGGGGAAGAAGTTGCAGCTCTCGTCCGGGAGAAGGTTGTTCTTGTTCAGCGTCTGTGGAAGACAGAAGGGAACAGAACAGGGGGTGATCAGTAGGTGCAACATGGGAGAAAACGTTTCTAAAGGCAGGAGGTGCTACCTGATCTCGTCCAATGAGAAAGCTCATTTTTGTTTCCAGTTCCACTTCCCTGCAACGCCCTACTGTACCACCCACTAACAGAATCTCTCTCCTCGCCTCCTTCTCAAAACCCATTGGTGAAGAAGGTCAAGGGGCGGGACCTCTGGCTTTGGGTTTTGAGACAGAGGCGAGGACACAAGGAGTATGCAATTGAGATTCTCTTACCATACAGTTACATCATACTGTATCTTCACACACAGACCCGATCAATCACACAGAGATAGTATAATACATAAAACTGTATCAACAAGTAGACACGATCAATCACACACAGATGGACTACCGATCCCTCTAGGGGGTCTCAGATAGACAAACCATGGTGGTAATCGCTGGTAACCATGGCGAGAGGAAGACACAGGAAGGACATGAGGGATGGTTTGTGTGTGTGTGTGTGTGTGTGTGTGTGTGTATGAGGAGACAGCCAAAGAGCAGACGTTAGTTAATTAATTCAAGTAATGGCTCGATTAATCAAACACAGCTGTGTGAGTCTCGCCCTCCTTTCTGATAGGTTAACAGGCTAATGAACACATTAATAAAGAGTGGGAGGAAAACAGACGGTATATCACTGGGACATCACAAGGGCAGGAAGGACGGACGGACACTGTCTCTCTGCCATTCTACCAAAGAGCAAAATAGGCACAATCAGACAAGCAAGGACTACAATGACCTGACCATTTGAGGTCTGATATTTGGTATTTGAAGCAGACCTATGTTCAAATAATATTTACTTTCTTTCAAATTCTTCATCTGTGCTTGATTGGGCTCGCCTGATGCAGGTCTGAAACCCCACCCATCTGGCACTCCAGGCAGGCTTATTTAAAAGCATTTGAAAGAAAACCAATGTTATCTATCTGAACCTGCAGGCCTGACTCTGCCCTAAGGATTGTTCCATTCCCTGTGTGTAAGTGTGTGTGTGTGGGGGGGGTAGAAAGAGTGGAATACTCCACCTTGAACTCCATGGGGGTGTACTTCTCGTTCTTTGGCGTCGTGTTGCCCTTATAGCTGAGGTGGTTGGGCGTGGTGGGGTGGATGACGGCTGACTCCTGGGAGGGCTTGTGGAGTCGTTGGCAGTAGGCGTAGACCAGGACCGACAGCCCCACCGCTGCAAAGAAACACAACGCTCCCATGGCCATCAGGTGGAACAGAGAGAAGGCTGGTGGGAGGAGAGAGAAAGGGACAGAGTTTGAATATCATTGGTATTATTTACTACATCATCATTGATTTAATATGTTCCAATATGTCTGTTTTGGCAATGTAGTCTTGTTCCCTAAAAATTGTGAGTTCAAACCTGTTTTGAAGGCTAAGTGCAGCTAAGCTAGTGATCAGACCTGGTTTCAAATACTATTTGAAATCAGTTAAAATGCCTTATCTGTGCTTAATTGAGCTTTCCTGGCTAAATGGAACATTTCTAAAAGTGTGAACCCTGGTCTTGGAAAGATTACAAATAGTATTTGAACCCAGGTCTACTCGCAACATTGCAATAGCTCCATAATGTTTTTGTCATGAGAGGATCCGCTCAAAAGACCAAGAATCATACTGAAACTAAAGCCTTGTTCACACTGCACGCCTTGAGACTCAAATTAGTTCTTCAAATCTGTTTTGGAATACTGAGTGTCCAAACAGCAAGTTACAAGTGACCAAATCAGATTTGTGTGTGTTCAGACAGCAGTCATTTGCTGACGTTGCTATGCTAGTTGTCATAGTAACGACGGATGTGTGCGCGGTGGTGTAGCCTGATTGGTGGTGCTCGTGCTTCCTATCACTCAGAAGTTATCTAGCAAGCTAAGGTGACAGCAATGCCTCCCTGTTGTTTTGAATGTTCAAATTCATAGAGGAAGAACACTTTTTTTAAAACCTCAAAGGATAACATGATCCAACTTTTAAAACTAATCCTTTTCGGCTAGCCACAGCAGTCAGCTAGCTAGCCACAGCCGTCAGCTCAGCTAGCTAGCAGCAGTCAGCCAGCTAGCCACAGCCGTCAGCTAGCTAGCTGTTTAGCTTTCTAGCACATTCAGTAAATTGTTCTTAAATTAACAAGCTAATTAGCTTCCACATGGTCTTGTCAAAACTGTCAACCCACTAGTTAGTAAGCAACAATATTTACCAAATAAATCAAATTTGACCGTTCAGACAGAAGTTGCACAGCCAGGAATCAGATTTGCATCTGATTGCAAACCACCTACAAAGGTGGTTTGAAATATGTCTTGAAATATCTGATTCCATTTACTTTTTGGCTGTTCAGACTGCAGGAAAAATAACAGATTCGGACCAGATGTGGATTTTTTTAAATTTGAATCACTTCAAACTGCCAATGTGAACAAGGCTTTAGTCAATCAGATCTGCTTGAGCCTACATCCACATAGTGGTTGTTTTGACAGTGTCAGATTTGGAACTGTGTTAGAGCTGTCAGATCCACAAGCGGCTCCTGGCATCATTCCTAAAGCAGACATTGCCATTGGCTGAACAGTGTCGCATTAAGAGAAATCCCTTGCAGCCTTGTTTAGAAGTTTTAACACTGGAATGTGAGATGTCATCTACACCTTGATTAGGCTGATAGAAATCCTCATTATTTTTGTTTATTGATTTTTGATTTGAGAGCAATTTTTCTATACATTCTACACTTTGTCATTGTGAACTTGTAATGCGAGTGGGACGGGGTGTGGCTTCTGGACAATGACCAATAGCAGCTGCTCCCTGATTTGACAGCTCCAACACAGTTACATCTCCGACACCGCCAAAATATCAGCTGCGGGTATTTGATATTGCCCGTTAACGCTATATCTGATTGGATGTAGGCCTAAAGCTTTTAGGAATGATAGCATTGTGTGTAATCAGGGTGGCGATGGTTCATTTGTGATGCAACAGGAGTGGGACGGGCGTAAAACAAGTGGAGATGGGAAAAGGGGGTGGCGAGAGTCACGCTCCATGTCCTTGGGGTCCCTGTAACCCCCCACTGGGATGGGGGAGGGGAATCTCGTAAGTCACTTACCCCCACAGCGCTGATCGTTATCCTGTCCAGGCAGAACGACTGCGGAGAAAAATATAGAGAGAGAAAAATAGATAGAAGAAGAGGAAAGAAATGGGGAGGAACCGAGAGAGAAACAGACTGTTACTGCAATGCACAATTCAACCAGCCAATAGAGTCAAAGCTCCCCACAATCACAGAGTACCATTTTCTGCAGCAAAACCAACCAAGCACTGCCCATAAAGTGATGGTCAGCTGGCTACTTAGCAGTGTGTTCTAAATGTTGGGGACTGACCTGGCACCTCGGGGGGCTGGCAGGGCCTGCTCGCGGTGGCATTGCCCTGACACAGGCTGGGGTCTGCCTCCCGTTCCCCACACTCCCTGCTGCGATGCTGCAGCCCCTCCTCGTCACACTCCCCCCCACTCTGACCACAGCAGCCAGCCACCTGGAGGAACAGCAGATGAGGAGTGGAGGGGGTTGGAGGAGAGAGAGGAGAGGGTGGACGGAGAGAAGAGAGGATGATGAGTTGTGGTACCACTATAAGTCAAAGCAAAGCCACAGTAAACTCAGCATAGCAGCTACATAACCTTAACATGACTTATACACCATCATTTAAATTAAATGAGTTACTTTGAATGCTGAACATTTTTAAAACAATATTTGTATGAACGAATGCCGCAAATATGTGTACCTGTGCAGGATATGATTGAATGTTGTGTATCTGTGTATGACTTAGTGCTGCATATCTGTCATCTGTGAATCTGTACATTCTGCATACCTTCACAGGTGTGTGTGTTGCACAGGGCCTCTTCAGTGTGCAGGCCGATGCAGATGTCACCTCCGTTGGTGGGGGCAGGGTTGCTACAGGTGCGGGTACGCTGGTAGTGCCCACCTCCACAGTTGGCGGAGCAGTGAGACCATGACGCCCAGCACGTCCAGGTTCCTTTTACTGGACACACACACACACACACACACACACACACACACACACACACAGAGGCACCAAACTTTTATAGAAAGTATAAACAGTTTATTTCCTGTAGTCCTTCACAGTCAGTATACAGGTTGAAAAGGGCTGATTTGGACACTGATAAGCACCTACATTGGAACACAGTGGCTGTAAAGTAACATGTTATACAGCTCTGGCTCTGCACTTCACAGCTCTGTATGGGTTTCGACTGACAGACGACAACAAGAAGTTGTCCCCCATCCCTCCAGGTAATTAGGCAACTTTTTCACATTTGTTGTTGTCTGAGTGAGGGGAATGCTTTAAATTACAAGGACGCGATGTATTTTGAAAGAGGATACGTTGAGAATTATAATAAATACCACTTTGACATCATACAAGCTAGCCAAACACCAGTGAGTCCAAATGCGCACTTCACATTTCCATATCATAAAACTCATGTCATATAGTGTCAACGTTTATGATCACTATGTTGACGTACAGTTAGTTACAAGATGACATGGCGTTATACCCTGGGTTGTCCTGAACAGAATGAGCCTATGTTAGTTATGAGATGACATGGTGTTATACCCTGGGTTGTCCTGAACAGAATGAGTCTATGTTAGTTATGAGATGACATGGTGTTATACCCTGGGTTGTCCTGAACAGAATGAGTCTATGTTAGTTATGAGATGACATGGCGTTATACCCTGGGTTGTCCTGAACAGAATGAGCCTATGTTAGTTATGAGATGGCGTTATACCCTGGGTTGTCCTGAACAGAATGAGTCTATGTTAGTTATGAGATGACATGGCGTTATACCCTGGGTTGTCCTGAACAGAATGAGTCTATGTTAGTTATGACATGGTGTTATACCCTGGGTTGTCCTGAACAGAATGAGTCTATGTTATGACATGGCGTTATACCCTGGGTTGTCATGAACAGAATGAGTCTATGTTAGTTATGAGATGACATGGCGTTATACCCTGGGTTGTCCTGAACAGAATGAGCCTATGTTAGTTATGAGATGACATGGTGTTATACCCTGGGTTGTCCTGAACAGAATGAGTCTATGTTAGTTATGAGATGACATGGCGTTATACCCTGGGTTGTCCTGAACAGAATGAGCCTATGTTAGTTATGAGATGACATGGTGTTATACCCTGGGTTGTCCTGAACAGAATGAGTCTATGTTAGTTATGAGATGACATGGTGTTATACCCTGGGTTGTCCTGAACAGAATGAGTCTATGTTAGTTATGAGATGACATGGTGTTATACCCTGGGTTGTCCTGAACAGAATGAGTCTATGTTAGTTATGAGATGGTGTTATACCCTGGGTTGTCCTGAACAGAATGAGTCTATGTTAGTTATGACATGGCGTTATACCCTGGGTTGTCCTGAACAGAATGAGTCTATGTTAGTTATGAGATGACATGGCGTTATACCCTGGGTTGTCCTGAACAGAATGAGTCTATGTTAGTTATGAGATGACATGGTGTTATACCCTGGGTTGTCCTGAACAGAATGAGTCTGTTAGTTATGAGATGACATGGCGTTATACCCTGGGTTGTCCTGAACAGAATGAGCCTGTTAGTTATGAGATGACATGGCGTTATACCCTGGGTTGTCCTGAACAGAATGAGTCTATGTTAGTTATGAGATGGTGTTATACCCTGGGTTGTCCTGAACAGAATGAGCCTATGTTAGTTATGACATGGTGTTATACCCTGGGTTGTCCTGAACAGAATGAGCCTGTTAGTTATGAGATGACATGGCGTTATACCCTGGGTTGTCCTGAACAGAATGAGTCTATGTTAGTTATGAGATGGCGTTATACCCTGGGTTGTCCTGAACAGAATGAGTCTATGTTAGTTATGAGATGACATGGCGTTATACCCTGGGTTGTCCTGAACAGAATGAGTCTATGTTAGTTATGAGATGACATGGCGTTATACCCTGGGTGGTCCTGAACAGAATGAGTCTATGTTAGTTATGAGATGACATGGCGTTATACCCTGGGTTGTCCTGAACAGAATGAGTCTATGTTAGTTATGAGATGACATGGCGTTATACCCTGGGTTGTCCTGAACAGAATGAGTCTATGTTAGTTATGAGATGACATGGTGTTATACCTTGGGTTGTCCTGAACAGAATGAGTCTATGTTAGTTATGAGATGACATGGCGTTATACCCTGGGTTGTCCTGAACAGAATGAGTCTATGTTAGTTATGAGATGACATGGTGTTATACCCTGGGTTGTCCTGAACAGAATGAGTCTATGTTAGTTATGAGATGACATGGCGTTATACCCTGGGTTGTCCTGAACAGAATGAGTCTATGTTAGTTATGAGATGACATGGCGTTATACCCTGGGTTGTCCTGAACAGAATGAGCCTATGTTAGTTATGAGATGACATGGCGTTATACCCTGGGTTGTCCTGAACAGAATGAGCCTATGTTAGTTATGAGATGACATGGCGTTATACCCTGGGTTGTCCTGAACAGAATGAGTCTATGTTAGTTATGAGATGACATGGCGTTATACCCTGGGTTGTCCTGAACAGAATGAGTCTATGTTAGTTATGAGATGACATGGTGTTATACCCTGGGTTGTCCTGAACAGAATGAGTCTATGTTAGTTATGAGATGACATGGTGTTATACCCTGGGTTGTCCTGAACAGAATGAGCCTATGTTAGTTATGAGATGACATGGTGTTATACCCTGGGTTGTCCTGAACAGAATGAGTCTATGTTAGTTATGAGATGGCGTTATACCCTGGGTTGTCCTGAACAGAATGAGCCTATGTTAGTTATGAGATGACATGGCGTTATACCCTGGGTTGTCCTGAACAGAATGAGTCTATGTTAGTTATGACATGGCGTTATACCCTGTTGTCCTGAACAGAATGAGTCTATGTTAGTTATGAGATGACATGGTGTTATACCCTGGGTTGTCCTGAACAGAATGAGTCTATGTTAGTTACAAGATGACATGGCGTTATACCCTGGGTTGTCCTGAACAGAATGAGTCTATGTTAGTTATGAGATGACATGGCGTTATACCCTGGGTTGTCCTGAACAGAATGAGTCTATGTTAGTTATGAGATGACATGGTGTTATACCCTGGGTTGTCCTGAACAGAATGAGTCTATGTTAGTTATGAGATGACATGGCGTTATACCCTGGGTTGTCCTGAACAGAATGAGTCTATGTTAGTTATGAGATGACATGGCGTTATACCCTGGGTTGTCCTGAACAGAATGAGTCTATGTTAGTTATGAGATGACATGGCGTTATACCCTGGGTTGTCCTGAACAGAATGAGTCTATGTTAGTTATGAGATGACATGGTGTTATACCCTGGGTTGTCCTGAACAGAATGAGTCTATGTTAGTTATGAGATGACATGGAGTTATACCCTGGGTTGTCCTGAACAGAATGAGTCTGTTAGTTATGAGATGACATGGCGTTATACCCTGGGTTGTCCTGAACAGAATGAGTCTATGTTAGTTATGAGATAACATGGCGTTATACCCTGGGTTGTCCTGAACAGAATGAGTCTATGTTAGTTATGAGATGGCGTTATACCTGGGTTGTCCTGAACAGAATGAGTCTATGTTAGTTATGAGATGAAATGGCGTTATACCCTGGGTTGTCCTGAACAGAATGAGTCTATGTTAGTTATGAGATGACATGGTGTTATACCCTGGGTTGTCCTGAACAGAATGAGTCTATGTTAGTTATGAGATGACATGGCGTTATACCCTGGGTTGTCCTGAACAGAATGAGTCTATGTTAGTTATGAGATGACATGGCGTTATACCCTGGGTTGTCCTGAACAGAATGAGTCTATGTTAGTTATGAGATGACATGGTGTTATACCCTGGGTTGTCCTGAACAGAATGAGCCTATGTTAGTTATGAGATGACATGGCGTTATACCCTGGGTTGTCCTGAACAGAATTAGTCTATGTTAGTTATGAGATGACATGGTGTTATACCCTGGGTTGTCCTGAACAGAATGAGCCTATGTTAGTTATGAGATGACATGGCGTTATACCCTGGGTTGTCCTGAACAGAATGAGTCTATGTTAGTTATGAGATGGCGTTATACCCTGGGTTGTCCTGAACAGAATGAGTCTATGTTAGTTATGAGATGGTGTTATACCCTGGGTTGTCCTGAACAGAATGAGTCTATGTTAGTTATGAGATGACATGGTGTTATACCCTGGGTTGTCCTGAACAGAATGAGTCTATGTTAGTTATGAGATGGCGTTATACCCTGGGTTGTCCTGAACAGAATGAGTCTATGTTAGTTATGAGATGGCGTTATACCCTGGGTTGTCCTGAACAGAATGAGTCTATGTTAGTTATGAGATGACATGGTGTTATACCCTGGGTTGTCCTGAACAGAATGAGTCTATGTTAGTTATGAGATGACATGGTGTTATACCCTGGGTTGTCCTGAACAGAATGAGTCTATGTTAGTTATGAGATGACATGGCGTTATACCCTGGGTTGTCCTGAACAGAATGAGTCTATGTTAGTTATGAGATGACATGGTGTTATACCCTGGGTTGTCCTGAACAGAATGAGTCTATGTTAGTTATGAGATGACATGGCGTTATACCCTGGGTTGTCCTGAACAGAATGAGCCTATGTTAGTTATGAGATGACATGGTGTTATACCCTGGGTTGTCCTGAACAGAATGAGTCTATGTTAGTTATGAGATGACATGGCGTTATACCCTGGGTTGTCCTGAACAGAATGAGTCTATGTTAGTTATGAGATGACATGGTGTTATACCCTGGGTTGTCCTGAACAGAATGAGTCTATGTTAGTTATGAGATGGCGTTATACCCTGGGTTATCCTGAACAGAATGAGTCTATGTTAGTTATGAGATGACATGGCGTTATACCCTGGGTTGTCCTGAACAGAATGAGTCTATGTTAGTTATGAGATGACATGGTGTTATACCCTGGGTTGTCCTGAACAGAATGAGTCTATGTTAGTTATGAGATGACATGGCGTTATACCCTGGGTTGTCCTGAACAGAATGAGTCTATGTTAGTTATGAGATGACATGGTGTTATACCCTGGGTTGTCCTGAACAGAATGAGTCTATGTTAGTTATGAGATGGCGTTATACCCTGGGTTGTCCTGAACAGAATGAGTCTATGTTAGTTATGAGATGACATGGCGTTATACCCTGGGTTGTCCTGAACAGAATGAGCCTATGTTAGTTATGAGATGGCGTTATACCCTGGGTTATCCTGAACAGAATGAGTCTATGTTAGTTATGAGATGACATGGCGTTATACCCTGGGTTGTCCTGAACAGAATGAGTCTATGTTAGTTATGAGATGACATGGTGTTATACCTGAACAGAATGAGCCTATGTTAGTTATGACATGGTGTTATACCCTGGGTTGTCCTGAACAGAATGAGCCTATGTTAGTTATGAGATGACATGGTGTTATACCCTGGGTTGTCCTGAACAGAATGAGTCTATGTTAGATATGAGATGACATGGTGTTATACCCTGGGTTGTCCTGAACAGAATGAGTCTATGTTAGTTATGAGATGACATGGCGTTATACCCTGGGTTGTCCTGAACAGAATGAGTCTGTTAGTTATGAGATGACATGGTGTTATACCCTGGGTTGTCCTGAACAGAATGAGTCTATGTTAGTTATGAGATGACATGGCGTTATACCCTGGGTTGTCCTGAACAGAATGAGCCTATGTTAGTTATGAGATGACATGGTGTTATACCCTGGGTTGTCCTGAACAGAATGAGTCTATGTTAGTTATGAGATGACATGGCGTTATACCCTGGGTTGTCCTGAACAGAATGAGTCTATGTTAGTTATGAGATGACATGGCGTTATACCCTGGGTTGTCCTGAACAGAATGAGCCTATGTTAGTTATGAGATGGCGTTATACCCTGGGTTATCCTGAACAGAATGAGTCTATGTTAGTTATGAGATGACATGGCGTTATACCCTGGGTTGTCCTGAACAGAATGAGTCTATGTTAGTTATGAGATGACATGGTGTTATACCCTGGGTTGTCCTGAACAGAATGAGCCTATGTTAGTTATGACATGGTGTTATACCCTGGGTTGTCCTGAACAGAATGAGTCTATGTTAGTTATGAGATGACATGGTGTTATACCCTGGGTTGTCCTGAACAGAATGAGTCTATGTTAGTTATGAGATGACATGGTGTTATACCCTGGGTTGTCCTGAACAGAATGAGTCTATGTTAGTTATGAGATGGCGTTATACCCTGGGTTGTCCTGAACAGAATGAGTCTATGTTAGTTATGAGATGACATGGCCCCTGGGTTGTCCTGAACAGAATGAGCCTATGTTAGTTATGAGATGGCGTTATACCCTGGGTTATCCTGAACAGAATGAGTCTATGTTAGTTATGAGATGACATGGCGTTATACCCTGGGTTGTCCTGAACAGAATGAGTCTATGTTAGTTATGAGATGACATGGTGTTATACCCTGGGTTGTCCTGAACAGAATGAGCCTATGTTAGTTATGACATGGTGTTATACCCTGGGTTGTCCTGAACAGAATGAGCCTATGTTAGTTATGAGATGACATGGTGTTATACCCTGGGTTGTCCTGAACAGAATGAGTCTATGTTAGATATGAGATGACATGGTGTTATACCCTGGGTTGTCCTGAACAGAATGAGTCTATGTTAGTTATGAGATGACATGGCGTTATACCCTGGGTTGTCCTGAACAGAATGAGTCTGTTAGTTATGAGATGACATGGTGTTATACCCTGGGTTGTCCTGAACAGAATGAGTCTATGTTAGTTATGAGATGACATGGCGTTATACCCTGGGTTGTCCTGAACAGAATGAGCCTATGTTAGTTATGAGATGACATGGTGTTATACCCTGGGTTGTCCTGAACAGAATGAGTCTATGTTAGTTATGAGATGACATGGCGTTATACCCTGGGTTGTCCTGAACAGAATGAGTCTATGTTAGTTATGACATGGTGTTATACCCTGGGTTGTCCTGAACAGAATGAGTCTATGTTAGTTATGAGATGACATGGCGTTATACCCTGGGTTGTCCTGAACAGAATGAGCCTATGTTAGTTATGAGATGGCGTTATACCCTGGGTTATCCTGAACAGAATGAGTCTATGTTAGTTATGAGATGACATGGCGTTATACCCTGGGTGGTCCTGAACAGAATGAGTCTATGTTAGTTATGAGATGACATGGCGTTATACCCTGGGTTGTCCTGAACAGAATGAGTCTATGTTAGTTATGAGATGACATGGCGTTATACCCTGGGTTGTCCTGAACAGAATGAGTCTATGTTAGTTATGAGATGACATGGTGTTATACCCTGGGTTGTCCTGAACAGAATGAGCCTATGTTAGTTATGAGATGGCGTTATACCCTGGGTTATCCTGAACAGAATGAGTCTATGTTAGTTATGAGATGACATGGCGTTATACCCTGGGTTGTCCTGAACAGAATGAGCCTATGTTAGTTATGAGATGACATGGCGTTATACCCTGGGTTGTCCTGAACAGAATGAGTCTATGTTAGTTATGAGATGACATGGTGTTATACCCTGGGTTGTCCTGAACAGAATGAGTCTATGTTAGTTATGAGATGACATGGCGTTATACCCTGGGTTGTCCTGAACAGAATGAGTCTGTTAGTTATGAGATGACATGGCGTTATACCCTGGGTTGTCCTGAACAGAATGAGTCTATGTTAGTTACGACATGGCGTTATACCCTGGGTTGTCCTGAACAGAATGAGTCTATGTTAGTTATGAGATGACATGGCGTTATACCCTGGGTTGTCCTGAACAGAATGAGCCTATGTTAGTTATGAGATGACATGGCGTTATACCCTGGGTTGTCCTGAACAGAATGAGTCTATGTTAGTTATGAGATGACATGGTGTTATACCCTGGGTTGTCCTGAACAGAATGAGTCTATGTTAGTTATGAGATGACATGGCGTTATACCCTGGGTTGTCCTGAACAGAATGAGTCTATGTTAGTTATGAGATGACATGGTGTTATACCCTGGGTTGTCCTGAACAGAATGAGTCTATGTTAGTTATGAGATGACATGGTGTTATACCCTGGGTTGTCCTGAACAGAATGAGCCTATGTTAGTTATGAGATGACATGGCGTTATACCCTGGGTTGTCCTGAACAGAATGAGTCTATGTTAGTTATGAGATGACATGGTGTTATACCCTGGGTTGTCCTGAACAGAATGAGCCTATGTTAGTTATGAGATGACATGGTGTTATACCCTGGGTTGTCCTGAACAGAATGAGTCTATGTTAGTTATGACATGGTGTTATACCCTGGGTTGTCCTGAACAGAATGAGTCTATGTTAGTTATGAGATGACATGGTGTTATACCCTGGGTTGTCCTGAACAGAATGAGTCTATGTTAGTTATGAGATGACATGGCGTTATACCCTGGGTTGTCCTGAACAGAATGAGCCTATGTTAGTTATGAGATGACATGGTGTTATACCCTGGGTTGTCCTGAACAGAATGAACCTATGTTAGTTATGAGATGACATGGCGTTATACCCTGGGTTGTCCTGAACAGAATGAGCCTATGTTAGTTATGAGATGACATGGTGTTATACCCTGGGTTGTCCTGAACAGAATGAGTCTATGTTAGTTACATTGTCAACATGTTCCGTGGACCACGCAGCAGAATACATTCATGGCCAGTGGTGGGAAAAGTACCCAACTGTCATACTTGAGTAAAAGTATCGATACCTTAAAACGAAAACGAAGTAAAAGTGAAAGTCACTCAGTAAAATACTTCTTGAGTAAAAGTATTAAATGTACTTAAGTATCAGAAGTAAATGTAATCGCAAAAAATATAAATTGGAAGTTTACATACACTTAGGTTGGAGTCATTAAAACTCGAACCACTCCACAAATTTCTTGTGAACAAACTATAGTTTTGGCAAGCCGGTTAGGACATCTACTTTGTGCAGGACACAAGTAATTTTTCCAACAATTGTTTACAGACAGATTATTTCACTTATAATTCACTGTATCACAATTCCAGTGGGTCAGAAGTTTACATACACTAAGTTGACTGTGCCTTTAAACGGATTGGAAAATCTGTTTATGTCATGGCTTTAGAATCTTCCGATAGGCTAATTGACATAATTTGAGTCAATTGGAGGTGTACCTGTGGATGTATTTCAAGGCCTACCTTTAAACTCAGTGCCTCTTTGCTTGACATCATGGGAAAATCAAAAGAAATCAGCCAAGACCTCAGAAAAAAATTGTAGACCTCCACAAGTCTGGTTCATCCTTGTCTGGTTCATCCAAATGCCTGAAGGTATAAATCTGATATAAACACCATGGGACCACGCAGTCGTCATACCGCTCAGGAAGGAGACTCTGGTGTGAAAAGTGCAAATCCATCCCAGATCAACAGCAAAGGACCTTGTGAAGATGCTGGAGGAAACAGGTACAAAAGTATCTATATCCACAGTAAAAGGAGTCCTATATCGACATAATCTGAAAGGCCGCTCAGCAAGGAAGAAGCCACTGCTCCAAAACCACCATAAAAAAGCCAGACTACGGTTTGCAACTGCACATTGGGACAAATATCAAACTTTTTGGAGAAATGTCCTCTGGTCTGATGAAACAAAAATAGAACTGTTTGGCCATAATAACCGTCGTTACGTTTGGAGGAAAAAGGGGGAGGCTTGCAAGCCAAAGAACACCATCCCAACCGTGAAGCACAGGGGTGGCAGCAGCATGTTGTGGGGGTACACAAAATAGATGGCATCATGAGGGAAGAAAATTATCTGGATATATTGAAGCAACATCTCAAGACATCAGTCAGGAAGTTAAAGCTTGGTCGCAAATGGGTCTTCCAAATTGACAATGACCCTAAGCATACTTCCAAAGTTATGGCTTAAGGACAACAAAGTCAAGGTATTGGAGAGGCCATCAAAAAGCCCTGACCTCAATCCTAAAGATAATTTGTTGGCAGAATTGAAAAAGCGTGTGCGAGCAAGGAGGCCTACAAACTTGACTCAGTTACACCAGCTCTGTCAGGAGGAATGGGCCAAAATTCACCCAACTTATTGTGGGAAGCTTGTGGAAGGCTACTCATGATGAAAGAAATAAAAGCTGAAATAAATAATTTTCTCTACTATTATTCTGACATTTCACATTCTTAAAATAAAGTGGTGATCCTAATCCTTTTTACTAATATTAAATGTCAGGAATTGTGAAAATCTGAGTTTAAATGTATTTGGCTAAGGTGTATGTAAACTTCCGACTTCAACTGTAGGTATCAAAAGTACAAGTATAAATAATTTCAAATTCCTAATATTAAGCAAACCTGACGGCACAATTTTCTTGTTTTTTTTACATTTATGGATAGCCAGGAGCACACTTCAACACTCAGACATAATTTACAAACTAAGCATTTGTGTTTCGTGAGTCTGCCAGATCAGAGGCAGTAGGGATGACCGGAGATGTTCTCTTGATAAGTGCATGAATTAGACCATTTTCCTGTCCTGCAAAGCATTCAAAATGTAACTAGTAATTTTGGATGTTAAGGAAAATGTATGGAGTAAAAAGTACATTATTTTCTCTAGGAATGTATTGGAGAAAAAGTAAAAGTTGTCAAAAATATAAATAGTAAAGTACAGATACCCCAAAAAACTACTTAAGTAGTACTTTAAAGTATTTTTACTTAAGTACTGAACACCACTGTTCATGACTCCATTCTATGCGCATCAAAATGATGACCTGCTTCTCTGAATTGCCTTGTGAAAACCTAACGTATTTTATAATTTAGCTCGTCATGTTGGCAGTAGAACAAGCTTTCAAATGATGCCCATCTGACCCAGATTGTGATTTATAATGGACTGTTTTTGGAATGCGAAAACAACAGTAATTGTGTGAAGGAGGGATGCAGGGTTGTGTTCCAAACAAAACAACAAAGTAGAGATAAAAATAGCGCCTTATAGTTGACACTTCTTTGATTTTGTTATCAACAAATGCGGCAAAAAGTACAGTAAATGTAAAATGCACATAAATTGGATTCAGTCTTGTGTCAGTCAGGTGAACTGTTGTGTCCTCAACGTTAGTCATCATTTTCCCATAATCTCCAAACCGTTCCCTTTTAATTGCTATCATGGTTTTGCATATACTTTCCATATTTCTTCTGTAAGAAACATTTCCATTGAGCCCAATCCATAAAGGCCCACGAGTGTAATGGGTTAACTATTTATCCAGATACTGAGTTTTTTTTTTAACATGTTTTTCTGCACATGAAAACAAAACATTTTATTCATGTTTATTAGACCAGTTTGTTTTTCACTACAGACTTTTAAAGGCAATTTACGCTTAAGCAGCTTTTACCATGAATGCGATCTCCGAGAAAGGCTATCGTCAGCTTTGAAGGAATCCCAATCTCGGTTCTACACTGCCCGTTAGGTGAATTGATCAGTACAGTATTTGAGCAGATATACAGTGTCTTACCTGGGCAGGGCTGGGAGTTGTAGTCCTGGTACTCCACTGGGGATCCACTACAGGCACTGGAGTAGTCAGTGTCTTACCTGGGCAGGGCTGGGAGTTGTAGTCCTGGTACTCCACTGGGGATCCACTACAGGCACTGGAGTAGTCAGTGTCTTACCTGGGCAGGGCTGGGAGTTGTAGTCCTGGTACTCCACTGGGGATCCACTACAGGCACTGGAGTAGTCAGTGTCTTACCTGGGCAGGGCTGGGAGTTGTAGTCCTGGTACTCCACTGGGGATCCACTACAGGCACTGGAGTAGTCAGTGTCTTACCTGGGCAGGGCTGGGAGTTGTAGTCCTGGTACTCCACTGGGGATCCACTACAGGCACTGGGGTAGTCAGTGTCTTACCTGGGCAGGGCTGGGAGTTGTAGTCCTGGTACTCCACTGGGGATCCACTACAGGCACTGGAGTAGTCAGTGTCTTACCTGGGCAGGGCTGGGAGTTGTAGTCCTGGTACTCCACTGCTGGGGATCCACTACAGGCACTGGAGTAGTCAGTGTCTTACCTGGGCAGGGCTGGGAGTTGTAGTCCTGGTACTCCACTGGGGATCCACTACAGGCACTGGAGTAGTCAGTGTCTTACCTGGGCAGGGCTGGGAGTTGTAGTCCTGGTACTCCACTGGGGATCCACTACAGGCACTGGAGTAGTCAGTGTCTTACCTGGGCAGGGCTGGGAGTTGTAGTCCTGGTACTCCACTGGGGATCCACTACAGGCACTGGAGTAGTCAGTGTCTTACCTGGGCAGGGCTGGGAGTTGTAGTCCTGGTACTCCACTGGGGATCCACTACAGGCACTAGAGTAGTCAGTGTCTTACCTGGGCAGGGCTGGGAGTTGTAGTCCTGGTACTCCACTGGGGATCCACTACAGGC
Organism: Oncorhynchus masou masou; assembly: GCF_036934945.1. NCBI lineage: Eukaryota > Metazoa > Chordata > Actinopteri > Salmoniformes > Salmonidae > Oncorhynchus > Oncorhynchus masou. The sequence continues at coordinate 69,935 of NW_027008364.1, read as the reverse complement.
ACTGGAGTAGTCAGTGTCTTACCTGGGCAGGGCTGGGAGTTGTAGTCCTGGTACTCCACTGGGGATCCACTACAGGCACTGGAGTAGTCAGTGTCTTACCTGGGCAGGGCTGGGAGTTGTAGTCCTGGTACTCCACTGGGGATCCACTACAGGCACTGGAGTAGTCAGTGTCTTACCTGGGCAGGGCTGGGAGTTGTAGTCCTGGTACTCCACTGGGGGATCCACTACAGGCACTAGAGTAGTCAGTGTCTTACCTGGGCAGGGCTGGGAGTTGTAGTCCTGGTACTCCACTGGGGATCCACTACAGGCACTGGGGCTGCTCTTGCCCTCGGCTGAGGCACAGGTGCGCTTGCGCGTGCGGAAGCCTTTGGCACACTCCTGGGAGCAGGTCGACCATGTCTCCCACGGCGACCACCTGGTGCCACCTGGTTGTCGGAGCAAAGGTCGACCACTACTGCCTCCTCCACTGGCCCTGACCAAGTCTTCAACCAGGGCTGAATCACAGATATACTCATACATGAGACATTACAACACAAAAGGTGATTTACAATATTCTTTTTACTTCTCAAAGTCATAAATATGTTGTTTTCCTAATGGTCTGGTAGGAGAACAGCTCTGATAAACAATGGTCTTCTGTGACCTAAAGCTTGGCAATGAAATATCAGACAATGTGCTGGTTCTAAGAGTGCAGAGGCTTCCTTCCTCATGACATGGCTGTTAGAATCTGGGCCAAACATTCAACCGTGGGGTAAAATCTGGGTTAATCGGTTCCAGATGAACTCTTTGAAAAGTGAAAGAAAAGCAACACGTCACCTAAATTATGGAAATGACTTCAATAATGAATTGAAAGCTTTTTATTTTCTGTGTGGTTTGAAACCAGGGCAGCAGTAAAATGTCATACTGCCCATGTTACTGTGAGGCCAGATGTCTCCTCTTGAGTCTAGACAGCGCCTCTGTGACACAGTGTTTAGGCCTGGTGACAGCCTGTGACATGGTTTTAGGCCCGGTGACAGCCTGTGACATTGTGTTTAGGCCCGGTTACAGTCTGTGACATTGTGTTTAGGCCCGGTGACAGCCTGTGACATTGTGTTTAGGCCCGGTTACAGTCTGTGACATTGTGTTTAGGCCCGGTTACAGTCTGTGACATTGTGTTTAGGCCCGGTGACAGCCTGTGACATGGTGTTTAGGCCCGGTGACAGCCTGTGACATTGTGTTTAGGCCCGGTGACAGCCTGTGAATGTTGTTTAAGCCCGGTGACACCCTGTGAATGGTGTTTAGGCCCGGTGACAGCCTGTGACATGGTGTTTAGGCCCGGTGACAGCCTGTGACATGGTGTTTAGGCCCGGTGACAGCCTGTGAATGGTGTTTAGGCCCGGTGACAGCCTGTGACATTGTGTTTAGGCCCGGTGACAGCCTGTGACATGGTGTTTAGGCCCGGTGACAGCCTGTGACATGGTGTTTAGGCCCGGTGACAGCCTGTGACATGGTGTTTAGGCCCGGTGACAGCCTGTGACATGGTGTTTAGGCCCGGTGACAGCCTGTGACATGGTGTTTAGGCCCGGTGACAGCCTGTGACATGGTGTTTAGGCCCGGTGACAGCCTGTGACATGTGTTTAGGCCCGGTGACAGCTGTGACATTGTGTTTAGGCCCAGTGACAGCCTGTGACATTGGGTTTAGGCCCGGTGACAGTCTGTGACACTGTGTTTAGGCCCGGTGACAGTCTGTGACACTGTGTTTAGGCCCGGTGACAGTCTGTGACATTGTGTTTAGGCCGGTGACAGCCTGTGACATTGGGTTTAGGCCCGGTGACAGTCTGTGACACTGTGTTTAGGCCCGGTGACAGTCTGTGACATGGTGTTTAGGCCCGGTGACCACGCGGTTGCTCTGTAATCTGCAAATTGTCGCAAACACATCCTCTCTATATGCCTTGCTTTACATGGAGCCTGTCTTAAATATGCACACACACACACACACACACCTTCTCCCCGTCTAGTTACTGTCAGCAGGAGAGGCGTTCTGCCTGACTGTCTGACCTTTAAATCAATGAGAGGCTGTGGACTGTGACACCTACCCCACCCCGGGGAGCCTGTCGCTGGGTACGACCGCCCAGATCGTCTCGCCCCAGTGAGCACAGCATGGGTCATCCCAGCTGGCCGGTTAAAAACCACAGCCCACTGCATAACATCAGAGGCTTAGCAGGCTTGTCTGTCTGTCTCTGTCTGTCTGTCTGTCTGTCTGTCTGTCTGTCTGTCTGTCTGTCTGTCTGCCTGGCCTGCCTGCCTGTCTGTCTGTCTGTCTGCCTGCCTGCCTGTCTGTCTGTCTGTCTGCCTGCCTGTCTGCCTGTCTGCCTGCCTGTCTGTCTGTCTGTCTGCCTGCCTGCCTGTCTGTCTGTCTGTCTGCCTGCCTGTCTGCCTGTCTGCCTGTCTGTCTGTCTGTCTGCCTGTCTGCCCTTGGTTCTTTAGAAGGGGTGTGGAAAGGTGTATAGAGAAAGTGTGTGAGTGTATGTCCAGTACGTATGTATGAGTGGGACCTCAGACTTACCTTCAGTCTCACAGGTGGCGGTGCCGTCGTTGGGGCAGACGCGGGTCTCCACCTTCTTCTTGCCCAGCTGCAGCTGATGAGGGTCTGGAAGGAGGGCCCTGCAGGTGTAGCGGGTCCTCTGCTCCTGGCGGGCCCCGTCCTGGGTCACATTCACCGGCATCCAGGGGGTCCAGGGGGTGTTGCGACGGACCTCCGGACACGCCTCCAGGTTACAGGTCTTGTACTCCTAAGGGAGTGTGTTTTAGGGAAGAGGAGAGAGGATTGAAGGATGTATGAAAAGAAGAGAGGATATGTCAGCTTCGACCTGACTGTTCATCCTCAGGCTATGATAAATGAATAATGAAAGATGCCATTCACTAGATCAAATAAGGGTGTTATCTGTGAGAAAGTTGTGGTAAAGGATGCCTTTGGGTGTGTGTGTGTGTGTGTGTGTGTGTGTGTGTGTGTGTGTGTGTGTGTGTGTGTGTGTGTGTGTGTGTGTATGTGTGTGTGTGTGTGTGTACCAGAGCACATCCTGGGCAGGTGTTCCCCTTCTCACAGCTCCTGACCCGGGAATGGACCCCTCCTCCACACTCTGCACTGCACTGAGACCAGGAGCCCCAAGACGACCAGAACACAGGCAGGGGACATGGGCTCTTCTCGTTGCACAGCCTACACACACACACACAAACACACGGTAAACCTGCAGTCCTACTCTTTCTGCCTGGTGGTCTCTGTAAGAGAAGGTGAACCACTGCTTTACAATATGTGCACCATTTCAGGGCATTGCAACGCTGAACGAGGGTCACCTGCAACGCCACAAGAAAACCTGACAATGTGAACCTGACTGAATGTGAACCTGACTGAATGTGAACCTGACTGAATGTGAACCTGACTGAATGTGAACCTGACTGAATGTGAACCTGACTGAAGGTGAACCTGACTGAATGTGAAGCTGACTGAATGTGAACCTGACTGAATGTGAACCTGACTGAATGTGAACCTGACTGAAGGTGAACCTGACTGAATGTGAACCTGACTGAATGTGAACCTGACAGAATGTGAACCTGACTGAATGTGAACCTGACTGAATGTGAACCTGACTGAAGGTGAACCTGACTGAAGGTGAACCTGACTGAAGGTGAACCTGACTGAATGTGAACCTGACTGAATGTGAACCTGACTGAATGTGAACCTGACTGAATGTGAACCTGACTGAATGTGAACCTGACTGAAGGTGAACCTGACTGAATGTGAACCTGACTGAATGTGAACCTGACTGAATGTGAACCTGACTGAATGTGAACCTGACTGAATGTGAACCTGACTGAAGGTGAACCTGACTGAATGTGAACCTGACTGAATGTGAACCTGACTGAAGGTGAACCTGACTGAAGGTGAACCTGACTGAAGGTGAACCTGACTGAAGGTGAACCTGACTGAATGTGAACCTGACTGAATGTGAACCTGACTGAATGTGAACCTGACTGAAGGTGAACCTGACTGAATGTGAACCTGACTGAATGTGAACCTGACTGAAGGTGAACCTGTCTGTATGTACTGCATTGAGTCCCTCTGTCTCACCTCTCGTCTCGGCCTTGTCCCACACAGACACGCCCCCCATGCCGGGGGAGGGGTTGTTGCAGGAGCGCTGGCGCACCTCGTACCCGATGCCACAGCTGGTGCTGCACTGACCCCAGGTGGACCAGGGGGTCCAGCCTCCGTTCCTAGAGGAGACAGAGAGAGATGGACAGAGACAGAGAGAGAGGACAGAGACAGACAGAGACAGAGACAGAGAGAGAGAGACGGACAGAGAGAGAGAGACAGAGAGAGAGAACTCAGAACAACTGGGAAGACACAGATTCACCTAAAACTCTAATAGCCTAGTCTATTGTAAACTCTAACAGCTGTCATGACGTTGGCCTGTTTGGGTATAGCAAGCCCATCCCCCTCTCCCTTCCTCCCCCTTTCCTCCTTCAACTAGGTTGCTCTGGTCAGAGAGACGTCGTAAATTCCTGAGGATCTCCTCATGGACACACAGTACAGAGAGAGTAGATTTTCATGGAGAACAAAGGAAATCCTTCCACCTCACAGAACTTGAGGTACGAAGAAATTTCATGTTCCGGAGAAAGTATAAAAGATCGGTGAAGAATCCAGCTACGAACTGGTCCGTTTGTCACGACTTGGGGAAGCTCATGGGAGACGGTGTGGCCACATTACCATAACACAGTTTATATAATTGCCCCAGATATGAGGTTTACATCTTTTATTTAATTTTTATTTTACCTTTATTTAACCAGGTAGGCAAGATGAGAACAAGTTCTCATTTATGTATGGATGACTCATAGTGAAGACTGGGTTCGTGCAGATAATGAATGAGACTAACGTTAGGTAAAGTAAATAATTAATTAATTCGAAGACTAATTGATCAGATAAAATATCTGAAAAGTTATTTTAGGAAATGATAACGTTGTAATCTGAATATTTTTCCTTGGTGCCCCAACTTCCTAGTTAATTAGTTACGTGATTAATCAGTTGATCACGTAATAACTCATTACAGAGAATCTTTGACAAAAAACAATCAGTCTTCAGTTAATGATAGTAAAGACACGACACGGCCTTGTCTATTGTAAACTCTAATAGCCCAGTCTATTGTAAACTCTAATAGCCTAGTCTATTGTAAACTCTAATAGCCCAGTCTATTGTAAACTCTAATAGCCTAGTCTATTGTAAACTCCAATAGCCTATTCTATTGTAAACTCCAATAGCCTTGTCTATTGTAAACTCTAACAGCCTAGTCTATTGTAAACTCTAACAACCTAGTCTACTGTAAACTCTAATAGCCTAGTCTATTGTAAACTCTAATAGCCTTGTCTATTGTAAACTCTAATAGCCTTGTCTATTGTAAACTCTAAGCCGTGTCTAGTAAACTCTAATAGCCTTGTCTATTGTAAACTCTAATAGCCTAGTCTATTGTAAACTCTAATACACTATTGTAAACTCTAATAGCCCAGTCTATTGTAAACTCTAATAGCCTAGTCTATTGTAAACTCTAATAGCCTAGTCTATTGCCCAGTCTACTGTAAACTCTAATAGCCTAGTCTATTGTAAACTCTAATAGCCTTGTCTATTGTAAACTCTAATAGCCTTGTCTATTGTAAACTCTATAGCCGTGTCTAGTCTCTAATAGCCTTGTCTATTGTAAACTCTAATAGCCTAGTCTATTGTAAACTCTAATAGCCTAGTCTATTGTAAACTCTAATAGCCTAGTCTATTGTAAACTCTAATAGCCCAGTCTATTGTAAACTCTATTGTAAACTCTAATAGCCTAGTCTATTGTAAACTCTAATAGCCCAGTCTATTGTAAACTCTAATAGCCTAGTCTATTGTAAACTCTAATAGCCTAGTCTATTGTAAACTCTAATAGCCTAGTCCTCTAGTCTATTGTAAACTCTAATAGCCTTGTCTATTGTAAACTCTAATAGCCTAGTCTATTGTAAACTCTAATAGCCTAGTCTATTGTAAACTCTAATAGCCCAGTCTATTGTAAACTCTAATAGCCCAGTCTATTGTAACCTCTCTGAAAGCAGAAGAATAGAAGAACAGAACAAACATTGCTGAGGCAACATGTGCTTGTCTGGGAAGCTGACTGGGCTGAGGCATAAAAAATCCACCTAATGTGTTTAAGTGCTTCAGGCTGGTGGAGCTTCCCTTCTAATTAAATTGGTGCTTTCTGTAAAAGACTATTTAATTTCAGCACCTCCGTCTCTCTACTTCATAGTAACACAGTAAAGTAAGCAACAGGAAGCCACCAGTGAAGACTGTAATCTCTCTAATAACACACACACACGCACACGCGCACACGCACACGCGCGCACGCGCACACACACACACACACACACACACACACACACACACACACACACACACACACACACACACACACACACATATATAGACGTGCTATGCTATACTGAGAGGTTCCGTTTTCGGTTTTCAACTCACTCTCTAGATAAATCCCATCTCTTTTTTTGCCTAATGAGGGAAACCTATAATAATAGAGGGCAAGGGAGTCCTTCAGTTTCCTCTGAGAACATGTCAACACTGTCTGGGAGTTGGACTCTGCTGCTGGTCTGATTCTACTACTGTAGTTTCCTCTGAGAACATGTCAACACTGTCTGGTAGTTGGACTCTGCTGCTGGTCTGATTCTACTACTGTAGTTTCCTCTGAGAACATATCAACACTCTGGGAGTTGGACTCTGCTGCTGGTCTGATTCTACTACTGTAGTTTCCTCTGAGAACATGTCAACACTCTGGGAGTGGACTCTGCTGCTGGTCTGATTCTACTACTGTAGTTTCCTCTGAGAACATATCAACACTCTGGGAGTAGGACTCTGCTGCTGGTCTGATTCTACTACTGTAGTTTCCTCTGAGAACATATCAACACTCTGGGAGTAGGACTCTGCTGCTGCTGGTCTGATTCTACTACTGTAGTTTCCTCTGAGAACATGTCAACACTGTCTGGGAGTTGGACTCTGCTGCTGGTCTGATTCTACTACTGTAGTTTCCTCTGAGAACATATCAACACTGTCTGGGAGTTGGACTCTGCTGCTGCTGGTCTGATTCTACTACTGTAGTTTCCTCTGAGAACATGTCAACACTGTCTGGGAGTTGGACTCTGCTGCTGCTGGTCTTTCTACTACTGTAGTTTCCTCTGAGAACATATCAACACTGTCTGGGAGTTGGACTCTGCTGCTGCTGGTCTGATTCTACTACTGTAGTTTCCTCTGAGAACATGTCAACACTGTCTGGGAGTTGGACTCTGCTGCTGGTCTGATTCTACTACTGTAGTTTCCTCTGAGAACATATCAACACTCTGGGAGTTGGACTCTGCTGCTGCTGGTCTGATTCTAACTGTAGTTTCCTCTGAGAACATGTCAACACTCTGGGAGTTGGACTCTGCTCTGGTCTGATTCTACTACTGTAGTTTCCTCTGAGAACATATCAACACTGTCTGGGAGTTGGACTCTGCTGCTGGTCTGATTCTACTGACTGTAGTTTCCTCTGAGAACATGTCAACACTGTCTGGGAGTTGGACTCTGCTGCTGGTCTGATTCTACTACTGTAGTTTCCTCTGTCAACACTCTGGGAGTTGGACTGATTCTACTACTGTAGTTTCCTCTGAGAACATGTCAAACACTGTCTGGGAGTTGGACTCTGCTGCTGCTGGTCTGATTCTACTACTGTAGTTTCCTCTGAGAACATGTCAACACTGTCTGGGAGTTGGACTCTGCTGCTGGTCTGATTCTACTACTGTAGTTTCCTCTGAGAACATATCAACACTCTGGGAGAACAGTAGTTTCCTCTGAGAACATATCAACACTCTGGGAGTTGGACTCTGCTGCTGGTCTGATTCTACTACTGTAGTTTCCTCTGAGAACATATCAACACTCTGGGAGTTGGACTCTGCTGCTGGTCTGATTCTACTACTGTAGTTTCCTGAGAACATATCAACACTCTGGGGTTGGACTCTGCTGCTGGTCTGATTCTACTACTGGCGTTTCCTCTGAGAACATGTCAACACTCTGTCCTTGGAAGTCGAATGTCAACTCTCTGAAAGCAGAAGAATAGAACTCATCAAGAATAGAACAAACATTGCTGAGTCTACGTGTGCTTGTCTGCTGCTGGTCTGAAGTCTCATGTTACTACTTGTCTTTGTCTAGAGATCCATTTAAGGTCAACATGTACAATACCTTCTGTCAAATATACTGACAGTTTGTCATGCTGGAAACATAGAATGAGAGCGGACTCAAATGCGCATCAGCCCAACTGGAACAAAAAAACGGGAATCAGGTGCTCAAATGAGGGACTTGATAATCCCCAAAAGCTCCAGGAAACATACTCTGACTCTGCTGACGGTCATGACTATTCCACTTTTGGGAAGTCAGTGACCGTTATGATGTTTGGTACTGAATGATGAATAGCAGACTGAAACTTATCTTGTCTTCTTCCTCTACAGTACCTGGAACAGTTGGCCACCTCTACAGTACCTGGAACAGTTGGCCACCTGGATGGTGGGGCCCTTGCAGTTGGAGCCTCCACACTGAGGGACTGGACTGTTACAAGAGCGTGAGCGACACGCGCAACTGGTGCTGGCTCCCTCCCTGTCGTCATGGGTACAGGTTGCCATGGCGCCCAGGGGCTGAAGCCACCGTCCTGGGTCAGGTTCCTTACCTGTGAGCAGGAATTCAGCATCAGAAGGGACCAATCAGAGATTGGGTCAGAATGGTGGCTAATGGGGAAAAGTGGTAGGACAAAGGGGAAGGTGGTAGGAGAGAGGGAAGGTGGTAGGAGAGAGGGGAAGGTGGTAGGAGAGAGGGGAAGGTGGTAGGAGAGAGGGGAAGGTGGTAGGAGAGAGGGGAAGGTGGTAGGAGAGAGGGGAAGGTGGTAGGAGAGAGGGGAAGGTGGTAGGAGAGAGGGGAAGCTGTTAGGAGAGAGGGGAAGCTGTTAGGAGAGAGGGGAAGGTGTTAGGAGAGAGGGGAAGGTGGTAGGAGAGAGGGGAAGGTGGTAGGAGAGAGGGAAGTTGTTAGGAGAGGGGGAAGGTGGTAGGAGAGAGGGGAAAAGTGGTAGGACAAAGGGGAAGGTGGTAGGAGAGAGGGGAAGGTGGTAGGAGAGGGGGAAGGTGGTAGGAGAGACTCAAGTTGGTAGGAGAGAGGGGAAGGTGTGTGTAGGAGTAGGGAGAGAGGGGAAGGTGGTAGGAGAGAGGGGAAAAGTGGTAGGACAAAGGGGAAGGTGGTAGGAGAGAGGGGAAGGTGGTAGGAGAGAGGGAAGGTGGTAGGAGAGAGGGTGCTGTTAGGAGAGAGGGGAAGGTGTTAGGAGAGAGGGGAAGGTGTTAGGAGAGAGGGGAAGGTGGTAGGAGAGAGGGAAGTTGTTAGGAGAGAGGGGAAGGTGGTCACCTGGAAGAGTCCTGAAAAGGGAGGACAAACCTGAAGGTGGTAGGAGAATGCTATTTTAAGCTTAGGAGATTCAGGCTTTTAGTGTTAGGAGAGGTTTAAGGGTTTGGAGAGAGGGAAGGTTAGGAGGAAGGTTTGGGAAGGTTGGTAGGAGTAGGGTTAGGTGGTAGGAGAGAGGGAAAAGAGAGGTCAAACATTTAGGAGAAAAAGGAAGGTTTCATGAAAACAAAAGGTGTGTATGTTACATATGAGGGTGTGTGTGTGATAGCATATGAGGTGTGTGTGTGTGATACAGAGAGGGGAATATGATATGTGTGTATAGGAGATGAGGGGAAGGTGTTAGGAGAGAGGGAAGGTGTTATACATAGATATGAGGGGAAGGTGGTACATATGAGAGAGGGGGAAGGTGTGTTACATATGATATGAGTGTAGGAGAGAGGTGTGTATGTTACATATGAGAGGGTGTGTTGTTAGGATGAGAGTGTATGTTACATATGATATGAGGTGTGTGTTAGGATGATATGAGGGAAGCTGTTACATATAATATGAGGTGTGTATGTTAGGATATGATATGGGTGGTAGGAGAGAGGGGAAGGTGTGGAGAGAGGGGAAGGTGGTAGGAGAGAGGGGAAGGTGATAGGAGAGAGTGGTAGGAGAGAGGGGAAGGTGTGTGGGGAAACTACATATGATATGAGGTGTGTGTGTGTGTGTATAATATGAGTGTGTGTATGTTACATATGATATGAGTGTGTGTGTTGTGTGTATGATATGAGTGTGTGTGTTACATATGATATGAGGTGTGTGTTACATATGATATGAGGTGTGTGTGTTACATATAATATGAGGTAACATTTACCTGAATTACATATGATATGAGGTGTTCAGTGTGTTACATATTTATGAGGGTTTGTTATATTAGAGGTTTGTTTTTTGGGGTTAATTGGTAGTAGGGTTATGTTTATGATATGGGTGTTAGGGTTAAAATAGTGTGTTTTTACATATGATATTTCATGAAAACAAAATGTATGTGTATGTTACATATGATATGAGTGTGTGTGTTACATATGATATGAGTGTGTGTGTTACATATGATATGAGGTGTGTATGTTACATATGATATGAGGTGTGTGTGTTACATATGATATGAGGTGTATGTTACATATGATATGAGGTGTGTATGTTACATATGATATGAGTGTGTGTGTGTTACATATGATATGAGGTGTGTGTGTTACATATGATATGAGGTGTGTGTGTTACATATGATGTGAGGTGTGTATGTTACATATGATATGAGGTGTGTGTGTGACCCTTACCGGGCACTCAGTGATATTCTGGCTCCACTGGCTCATGTTGGAACTGTCCTCGATGGTGGTGCAACGCTTCTGCTTACGGTCCCAGCCACAGTAGGGGTCTCGGGCGTCCAGGCAGTGCCTGTAGGACCCCAGGGCACAAAGACAGCAGTCAGTGGAGAGGGACAGCACTGGAAAAACACCTCACACCTCAACTCACTCAACAACATGTTAGCGTAAAGCTCGGAAAACAGCTCTCCCCCAATAGAACCCATACAGTATCAGACTGGTGCTAGTTGAGGTGTTGACACATCAAGAAGGACATACTCTGACATATGCTCCACTGTAAGGCACCGTGCCATACAACACGCTTCACTGCAGCTCAGTGTTTGTATGCTCCAGAAAAAACACAAGCTAATTTCAGTCATTAAATCCAGGATTGTTAATGAAAAGAAGTTGTCAGAGACCCCGGGAAGGGAACCCCCTAGCTTAGGACTGCTGTTTGACAACGTGTTTGTGAAAAGGCATAGGTCAGGGCAGCCCATAGAAATAGGTACAGGACTCTAGTGTTTACCAACTTATAGAAGTAGTAGAAGAAGAACGTGGACTACTTCAAAATGGAGATGGCCCCAATGGTGCTGCCCGTGCTCTCACAGACGCCATAATGGGACAGATACAATGGTGCTGCCCGTGCTCTCACAGACGCCATAATGGGACAGATACAATGGTGCTGCCCGTGCTCTCACAGACGCCATAATGGGACAGATACAATGGTGCTGCCCGTGCTCTCACAGACGCCATCATGGGACAGATACAATGGTGCTGCCCGTGCTCTCATGGTGGTGCTGCCCGTGCTCTCACAGACGCCATAATGGGACAGATACAATGGTGCTGCCCGTGCTCTCACAGACGCCATAATGGGACAGATACAATGGTGCTGCCCGTGCTCTCACAGACGCCATAATGGGACAGATACAATGATGCAATGTCTATCAAGGTCAATGGGCAGCCTCTCTACCATAAGACTCTGTCTGACAGGCACAGGTGAGGACAGCCTCCGTAGGACCCTGTCTGACAGGCACAGGTGAGGACAGCCTCTCTACCGTAGGACCCTGTCTGACAGGCACAGGTGAGGACAGGCTCTCTACCGTAGGACCCTGTCTGACAGGCACATGTGAAGACAGCCTCTCTACCGTAGGACCCTGTCTGACAGGCACAGGTGAGGACAGCCTCTCTACCGTAGGACCCTGTCTGACAGGCACAGGTGAGGACAGGCCTCTCTACCGTAGGACCCTGTCTGACAGGCACAGGTGAGGACAGCCTCTCTACCGTAGGACCCTGTCTGACAGGCACAGGTGAGGACAGCCTCTCTACCGTAGGACCCTGTCTGACAGGCACAGGTGTCTGACAGGCACAGGTGAGGACAGGCTCTCTACCGTAGGACCCTGTCTGACAGGCACATGTGAAGACAGCCTCTCTACCGTAGGACCCTGTCTGACAGGCACAGGTGAGGACAGCCTCTCTACCGTAGGACCCTGTCTGACAGGCACAGGTGAGGACAGGCTCTCTACCGTAGGACCCTGTCTGACAGGCACATGTGAAGACAGCCTCTCTACCGTAGGACCCTGTCTGACAGGCACAGGTGAGGACAGCCTCTCTACCGTAGGACCCTGTCTGACAGGCACATGGTCTAGGAACCCTGTCTGACAGGCACATGAGAGGACAGCCTCTTACCGTAGGACCCTGTCTGACAGGCACAGGTGAGGACAGGCTCTCTACCGTAGGACCCTGTCTGACAGGCACATTCAGGCTGGGACCCTGTCTGACAGGGACCCTGTCTGGTTGTTTATGTGGCTCCATGAGGCCCAGATGGAGCAGAGAAAACAGGTCCTGTTGACCCAGAGCACTCAGTAGGCTGATGAACAGAGCAAGAGGCCAGTGTGTCTGTCTGCCTTGAATTATGGAGCGGAAGAGATATGTGTCAACATTGTGGAAGTGTTTCACGGTGGAGTCGAGTATGACTTTTCTTATGACCTATGTCGTGCTTATGAAGACTTTGTGAACGCTCTATAAAGCCTTTTATAGATTGTTTGATTATTTGCTGTCTTTGTATCTCCTGTTCCCTTGCATCTGTGCAAGACAACGGGTCAGTCCCAAATACCACCCTATTCCCTATATATTACACTACTACCAATGGGCCCTCGTCGAAAGTAGTGCACTATATAGGGAACAGGGTGGCATTTGGGACTAAGCCATCTACAATCTGATGAATGGAATATAACTGCACTAACAGCAGCCTACCTAGGACCTATTGGTATTCTGTATAGGGAGCGCGACCAACAAAACACTCCCCAATAATAAACAGTTGACAGATCAGTTCCTGATAATCAGCAGTAATATCAGTTTAGCAGGCAGCGGGGGAGAGACTAACAACCACTGTGTTGATCACCCTGCTGACGGGCTGGCGGCTACAGACTACAGTAAATCATGGTTGTCTAAGAGGGATGGGAAGGGGTATGGTCATAGTGTGTGTGTGTGTGTGTGTGTGTGTATGAGAGAGAGAGAGATTTAATGGGGTTGGGAGAATAAACGTTTCGCTGTGAGACCAGAGTCAGAACGGGGATGGGTTAGTTTGGGCTTCCAGTCCTGTGAAAGCTCTTTTCTCCAGGTTCAGAGAGCCTCTCTCTACAGCAACAATACATTGCTAAGCAGTGGGGGGGGGGGGGTTAACAAGCCCCCCCCAGACCCCTTAACTGTCCCTCAAACCCTCTCCTCATCTCCCACTGAGTGACCCCACTCTGGAAACAGTTTATTACACGACAGCCCCCAGTCTACCAGACAAGGTCTCACTGTGACCCCACTCTAGAAACAGTTTATCACACGACAGCACCCAGTCTACCAGACAAGGTCTCACTCTGGGGATGGAGAGAAGAAAAGTGAGAGGAGAGGAAAGGAAAGGAGGGAGAAAGAGATGATGTGACAGGAGAGGGGGATAGTATAAAGAAAGCCACTCCCAAGCTGCACCAGTAATCAATATCACCATACATTGCCAGTAATCAATATGTACATCTATCAATCACCAGTAATCAACATCTCCATCTATCAATCACTAGCAATCAACATCTCCATCTATCAATCACTAGCAATCAACATCTCCATCTATCAATCACCAGTAATCAATCATCTATCAATCACCAGTAATCATCTCCATCTATCAATCACCAGCAATCAACATCTCCATCTATCAATCACCAGCAATCAACATCTCCATCTATCAATCACCAGCAATCAACATCTCCATCTATCAATCACCAGCAATCAACATCTCCATCTATCAATCACCAGCAATCAACATCTCCATCTATCAATCACCAGTAATCAATATGTACATCTATCAATCACCAGTAATCAACATCTCCATCTATCAATCACCAGTAATCAACATCTCCATCTATCAATCACCAGTAATCAATATCACCATATATCGCCAGTAATCAATATGTACATCTATCAATCACCAGCAATCAACATCTCCATCTATCAATCACCAGCAATCAACATCTCCATCTATCAATCACCAGTAATCAACATCTCAGTATTTCCCTACATAAAGCCATCCAGCCGTCTGTCTACATTATGGAGTGGAAGAGATAGTGTGTCAACATTGTGGAACTTTAGTATGACGGTAAAGTCTAGTAAGCCATCTACAATCTGATGAATGGAATATAACTGCACTAACAGCAGCCTACCTAGGACCTATTGGTATTCTGTATAGGGAGCGCGACCAACAAAACACTCCCCTGCAATAAACAGTGGACAGATCAGTTCCTGATAATCAGCAGTAATATCAGTTTAGCAGGCAGCGGGGGAGAGACTAACAACCACTGTGTTGATCACTACAGACTGCACTAAATAATGGTTGTCTGAGAGGGATGGGAAGGGGGCAGGGGTATGGTCATAGGGTGAGTGTGTGTGTTACACAAATTATTATGTGCTAGGGTGTGTGTGTGTGTGTGTGTGTGTGTGTGTGCTGTTGTGTTTGTGTATTTATCCTGGGAGGAAAACCCCAATAAAGCCCCTACATTATTGTAGAAAACTTCCCACCCAAACCCAGCCTCTAGTCCTCTTCCCCCAATCCCAGCCTCCACTCCACCCACCCCCCAACCCCAGCCTCCACTCCTCTTCCCCCAACCCCGGGCTCCACTCCTCTTCCCCCAACCCCAGCCTCCACTCCTCTTCCCCCCAACCCCGGGCTCCACTCCTCTTCCCCCCAACCCCAGCCTCCACTCCTCTTCCCCCCAACCCCGGGCTCCACTCCTCTTCCCCCAACCCCAGCCTCCACTCCTCTTCCCCCAACCCCAGCCTCCACTCCTCTTCCCCCAACCCCAGCCTCCACTCCTCTTCCCCCAACCCCAGCCTCTACTCCTCTTCCCCCCAACCCCGGGCTCCACTCCTCTTCCCCCAACCCCAGCCTCCACTCCTCTTCCCCCAACCCCGGGCTCCACTCCTCTTCCCCCAACCCCAGCCTCCACTCCTCTTCCCCCAACCCCGGGCTCCACTCCTCTTCCCCCCAACCCCAGCCTCCACTCCTCTTCCCCCAACCCCGGCCTCCACTCCTCTTCCCCCCAACCCCAGCCTCCACTCCTCTTCCCCCCAACCCCAGCCTCCACTCCTCTTCCCCCAACCCCAGCCTCTACTCCTCTTCCCCCAACCCCAGCCTCTACCCCTTTTCCCCCAACCCCGGGCTGCTCTTCCCCCCAACCCCAGCCTCTACTCCTCTTCCCCCAACCCCAGCCTCTACCCCTCTTTCCCCCAACCCCAGCCTCTACCCCTTTTCCCATCAATCCCAGCCTCTACCTCTTTCCCCCAACCCCAGCCTCTACTCCTCTTCCCCCCAACCCCAGCCTCTATCCCTCTTTCCCCAACCCCAGCCTCTACCCCTCTTTCCCCCAACCCCAGCCTCTACCCCTTTTCCCACCAATCCCAGCCTCTACCTCTTTCCCCCCAACCCCAGCCTCTACTCCTCTTCCCCCAACCCCAGCCTCTACCCCTCTTTCCCCCAACCCCAGCCTCTACCCCTCTTTCCCCCAACCCCAGCCTCTACTCCTCTTCCCCCAACCCCAGCCTCTACCCCTCTTCCCCCAACCCCAGCCTCTACCCCTCTTTCCCCCAACCCCAGCCTCTACCCCTCTTTCCCCAACCCCAGCCTCTACTCCTCTTCCCCCCAACCCCAGTCTCTACCCCTCTTTCCCCAACCCCAGCCTCTACTCCTCTTCCCCCAACCCCAGCCTCTACCCCTCTTCCCCCAACCCCAGTCTCTACCCCTCTTCCCCCAACCCCAGCCTCTACTCCTCTTCCCCCAACCCCAGCCTCTACTCCTCTTCCCCCCAACCCCAGCCTCTACCCCTCTTTTCCCCCAACCCCAGCCTCTACTCCTCTTCCCCCCAACCCCAGCCTCTACCCCTCTTTCCCCCAACCCCAGCCTCTACCCCTCTTTCCCCCAACCCCAGCCTCTACCCCTCTTTCCCCCAACCCCAGCCTCTACCCCTCTTTCCCCAAACCCCAGCCTCTACCCCTCTTTCCCCCAACCCCTGCCTCTACCTCTTTCCCCCAACCCCTGCCTCCATCCCGCTTCACCCCAGTTAACCCCTTCCTAATTCTATTCTCCTCACAGTTAACCCCTTCCTAATTCTATTCTCCTCACAGTTAACCCCTTCCTAATTCTATTCTCCTCACAGTTAACCCCTTCCTAATTCTATTCTCCTCACAGTTAACCCCTTCCTAATTCTATTCTCCTCACAGTTAACCACTTCCTCATTCTATTCTCCTCACAGTTAACCACTTCCTCAGTCTACTCTCACCCAGTTAACCACTTCCTCAGTCTACTCTCACCCAGTTAACCACTTCCTCAGTCTACTCTCACCCAGTTAACCACTTCCTCAGTCTACTCTCACCCAGTTAACCACTTCCTCAGTCTACTCTCACCCAGTTAACCACTTCCTCAGTCTACTCTCACCCAGTTAACCACTTCCTCAGTCTACTCTCACCCAGTTAACCACTTTCTCATTCTATTCTCCTCACAGTTAACCACTTTCTCATTCTATTCTCCTCACAGTTAACCACTTCCTCAGTCTACTCTCACCCAGTTAACCACTTCCTCATTCTACTCTCACCCAGTTAACCACTTTCTCATTCTATTCTCCTCACAGTTAACCACTTCCTCAGTCTACTCTCACCCAGTTAACCACTTCCTCAGTCTACTCTCACCCAGTTAACCACTTCCTCAGTCTACTCTCACCCAGTTAACCACTTCCTCAGTCTACTCTCACCCAGTTAACCACTTCCTCAGTCTACTCTCACCCAGTTAACCACTTCCTCAGTCTACTCTCACCCAGTTAACCACTTCCTCAGTCTACTCTCCCCAGTTAACCACTTCCTCAGTCTACTCTCACCCAGTTAACCACTTCCCCATTCTACTCTCCTCACAGTTCTGCTATGGAGAAGATAACCAATGAGCTCTTTGAGATATTAAGAGGCTAACACACTAGCTAAACCCACTTGGCCAATAACTACCATAGATTATAGGATTATAGCTACTACACTAAGCAAGCTGCTAGTAAGAGAGGGCTCTCATCCATTATGCATGTAATACAATATTTCCCTGTGTGGCTGCAAGTCAAGCTGCTAATATCGCCGTTTGCCAAGTGTATTACTGTGATTATTTATCCTTAGGGGGAGGGAAGGAAACATTTTCTCTCAGAACAATTAAACAAACAACCCACAGCTCGAAACGCTGGTCTGTAGAGCCTAAATGTCTCCATACGCAGCTCGTAACCCTGGTCTGTAGAGCAAAATGTCTCCATACGCAGCTCGTAACCCTGGTCTGTAGAGCCAAAATGTCTCCATATGCAGCTCGTAACTATGGTCTGTAGAGACAAAATGTCTCCACACGCAGTCAGTAACCCTGGTCTGTAGAGCCAAAATGTCTCCACACGCAGTCGGTAACCCTGGTCTGTAGAGCCAAAATGTCGCCACATGCGGTCGGTAACCCTGGTCTGTAGAGACAAAATGTCGCCACATGCGGTCCGTAACCCTGGTCTGTAGAGCCAAAATGTCGCCACATGCGGTCCGTAACCCTGGTCTGTAGAGACAAAATGTCGCCACATGCGGTCCGTAACCCTGGTCTGTAGAGACAAAATGACGCCACATGCGGTCGGTAACCCTGGTCTGTAGAGCCAAAATGACGCCACATGCGGTCCGTAACCCTGGTCTGTAGAGCCAAAATGTCGCCACATGCGGTCCGTAACCCTGGTCTGTAGAGACAAAATGACGCCACATGCGGTCCGTAACCCTGGTCTGTAGAGCCAAAATGACGCCACATGCGGTCCGTAACCCTGGTCTGTAGAGCCAAAATGACGCCACATGCGGTCCGTAACCCTGGTCTGTAGAGCCAAAATGTCGCCACATGCGGTCCGTAACCCTGGTCTGTAGAGACAAAATGACGCCACATGCGGTCGGTAACCCTGGTCTGTAGAGCCAAAATGATGCCACATGCGGTCCGTAACCCTGGTCTGTAGAGCCAAAATGTCGCCACATGCGGTCCGTAACCCTGGTCTGTAGAGACAAAATGACGCCACATGCGGTCCGTAACCCTGGTCTGTAGAGCCAAAATGACGCCACATGCGGTCCGTAACCCTGGTCTGTAGAGCCAAAATGACGCCACATGCGGTCCGTAACCCTGGTCTGTAGAGCCAAAATGTCGCCACATGCGGTCCGTAACCCTGGTCTGTAGAGCCAAAATGTCGCCACATGCGGTCCGTAACCCTGGTCTGTAGAGCCAAAATGACGCCACATGCGGTCCGTAACCCTGGTCTGTAGAGCCAAAATGTCGCCACCTGCAGTCTGTAACCCTGGTCTGTAGAGGCAAATGTCGCCACATGCGGTCCGTAACCCTGGTCTGTAGAGCCAAAATGACGCCACATGCGGTCCGTAACCCTGGTCTGTAGAGCCAAAATGTCGCCACCTGCAGTCTGTAACCCTGGTCTGTAGAGCCGAAATGTCGCCACATGCGGTCCGTAACCTGGTCTGTAGAGACAAAATGACGCCACATGCGGTCCGTAACCCTGGTCTGTAGAGCCAAAATGTCGCCACATGCGGTCCGTAACCCTGGTCTGTAGAGCCAAAATGTCGCCACATGCGGTCCGTAACCCTGGTCTGTAGAGACAAAATGACGCCACATGCGGTCCGTAACCCTGGTCTGTAGAGCCAAAATGTCGCCACATGCAGATGCCATTCAGAACACAGAGTATAATGAGAGAAAACGTAACCTGGGGGCACACTGGGGTTTATGGGGTTGTGAGTGGCTAGGATAGGTAGTTCCTGACATGGGGTTGGAAGGGAGTGGCTAGGATAGGTAGTTCCTGACATGGGGTTGGAAGGGAGTGGCTAGGATAGGTAGTTCCTGACATAGGGTTGGAAGGGAGTGGCTAGGATAGGTAGTTCCTGACATGGGGTTGGAAGGGAGTGGCTAGGATAGGTAGTTCCTGACATGGGGTTGGAAGGGAGTGGCTAGGATAGGTAGTTCCTGACATAGGGTTGGAAGGGAGTGGCTAGGATAGGTAGTTCCTGACATAGGGTTGGAAGGGAGTGGCTAGGATAGGTAGTTCCTGACATAGGGTTGGAAGGAGTGGCTAGGATAGGTAGTTCCTGACATGGGGTTGGAAGGGAGTGGCTAGGATAGGTAGTTCCTGACATAGGGTTGGAAGGGAGTGGCTAGGATAGGTAGTTCCTGACATGGGGTTGGAAGGGAGTGGCTAGGATAGGTAGTTCCTGACATGGGGTTGGAAGGGAGTGGCTAGGATAGGTAGTTCCTGACATAGGGTTGGAAGGGAGTGGCTAGGATAGGTAGTTCCTGACATAGGGTTGGAAGGGAGTGGCTAGGTAGTTCCTGACATGCGGTTGGAAGGGAGTGGCTAGGCTAGGTGGTTCCTGACATGGGGTTGGAAGGGAGTGGCTAGGCTAGGTGGTTCCTGACATGGGGTTGGAAGGGAGTGGCTAGGATAGGTAGTTCCTGACATGGGGTTGGAAGGGAGTGGCTAGGTAGTTCCTGACATGGGGTTGGAAGGGAGTGGCTAGGATAGGTAGTTCCTGACATGCGGTTGGAAGGGAGTGGCTAGGATAGGTAGTTCCTGACATGGGGTTGGAAGGGAGTGGCTAGGATAGGTGGTTCCTGACATGGGGTTGGAAGAGAGTGGCTATGCTAGGTGGTTCCTGACATGGGGTTGGAAGGGAGTGGCTATGCTAGGTGGTTCCTGACATAGGGTTGGAAGGGAGTGGCTATGCTAGGTGGTTCCTGACATAGGGTTGGAAGGGAGTGGCTATGCTAGTTGGTTCCTGACATGGGGTTGGAAGGGAGTGGCTATGCTAGGTGGTTCCTGACATGGGGTTGGAAGGGAGTGGCTATGCTAGGTGGTTCCTGACATGGGGTTGGAAGGGAGTGGCTAGGTAGTTCCTGACATGCGGTTGGAAGGGAGTGGCTAGGTAGTTCCTGACATGCGGTTGGAAGGGAGTGGCTAGGATAGGTAGTTCCTGACATGGGGTTGGAAGGGAGTGGCTAGGCTAGGTGGTTCCTGACATAGGGTTTGAAGGGAGTGGCTAGGCTAGGTGGTTCCTGACATGGGGTTGGAAGGGAGTGGCTAGGCTAGGTGGTTCCTGACATGGGGTTGGAAGGGAGTGGTTAAGAGGATGATTAGGTGGCCATGAGGGCCAGATTGGATATTTTAGCCAGGAAACCGGGGTTAACAACCCAACTCTTATGATAAGTGTCATGGGATCTTTAATGACTACAGAGAATCAGGACACCCGTTTAACATCCCATCTGAAAAACGGCACCCTACACATGGCAATGTCCCCAATCACTGCCCTGGGGCACTGGGATCTTAGCTTCAGAGACATGGATACAGGGTGGTATGCCGATGGTTCTTCATTACACAGTTAATACACAGGATGATATGTAAAATATGTGGTAAAAGCTAGGGGTAGGACACATGCAATCACCATGACAACTACTTAATCTATTGTAGTAATAGGATGCCTTTCACATTAACATCCATCTATGTCCAGTCAGTTAGGGAGGTGGTCAGTTCACTATCTTTCCCACAACGACAACCCTCTCTCTCCCTCTCTCTTTTTCCCTGACTGTATTTATTTCCTGTTCCCCTCCTCCCTCCTCCTCTCTGACAGGTGAGAGTGATGGATCACACAGAAAACCTCTGCTGGCACTGCAACACCATCCCAGACTGCCATTGTACTGGCTCCAGTCTGCAGCCAGAACAGAGGAAATTAGTTTTTTCCCCACTAGCACCGGGAGAGGCAAAGGGCAGTGTTCACAAGGAGCGAGCAGGGATTCATTCAACGGGAGAGGTCAAATGTAATTACAGGAAGCCTCAGCTGGCTTGGTTACTTACAGATGTGGCCAAATGTTGACACATTGCACTTTACAAAAATGCAACTGAGTAGAATGAGCTGTTTTTTCTTTTCAAAACTTGTTCAATTGCTATTTTTACCCTGCAGGCACCTGCAACTTACCACAGGTGAGATAAATTACACAGTAAATGAGAATCATTGCCTCCAACCAAGTTAATTACAATTTTGAATAATTTAGTCTAGGCCAATCATTTTTTTTCCAATTTCAGTTAGAATCCCCCCCCCCCAAAAAAAAAAAAAAATTATTTGAGAAGAAAAGGTGAGTCATGCAAGGGTGCCAATATATCATGCATTGGTGCCAATATATCTGACTGCATCTGTACAGTATAAACAAACAGGTAATGACATGGCAGATTAAGTATGGTGTTATTCATGAGTGAAGGACTGGCAAATGCTGTTTGGCTGATACTGAATGAATAAAAGCACCTGCTAAATGGCATATATTATAAATGAATGTGCATATTAAATAATGATATGCTCATATGTATTAAACCCCACATATCAGTAGTCATAACACTGTGTATGTATGGTGAGGTGTCATGGCATTGGCTGTTAGAGGTGGACAGGATGTGCAACCTATGGAAGCTACAGGAGTGTAAGAAACCTTATATATCAGTAGTCATTATAGTGATAGCGCCACCATTCTTCATACTGTACAGTAAGGTGTGATATCATTATAGTGATAACACCACCATTCTTCATACTGTACAGTAAGGTGTGATATCATTATAGTGATAACACCACCATTCTTCAGCGCCACCATTCTTCATACTGTACAGTAAGGTGGTGATATCATTATAGTGATAGCGCCACCATTCTTCATACTGTACAGTAAGGTGTGATATCATTATAGTGATAACACCACCATTCTTCATACTGTACAGTAAGGTGTGATATCATTATAGTGATAACACCACCATTCTTCATACTGTACAGTAAGGTGTGAAATGATTGGGTGTCTGAGGTCCTATGGAAGCTACGGAGGGCTGTGGGGTGTAGGAGACCTCATATATCAGTAGTCATAACAGTAATAATGCCACCATTCCTGCACGTGACTACTTCCTGTCTGGATCAGTCAGACCCTGGAGGACAGAACATTTGGCTTCTTTCCAATTAACGGTCACCAAGATGATTAGCTTCAGGTAGAATACTGATACAATATTATTGTTATCTTCTGGACTTTGCCCTCACCAGTAGATACATCCACTTTCCAGAACAAGAAGTGTACAGGAAGTAGTTTATAAACTAAGACAGGTTTGATTGAACTGCAGCCGTATAAGTGGTGGGGTATTGAAGAGGGTGTGTGGGAGTGGTCTTCTTACCGTTCAGTTTTGTAGCTGGAGCATCTTTCCAGTGGGATCTTCAGCACCCTGTCACTAAGCCCCACAAACAACGACCTATCGCTGTGGAGGATTTGAAGGCTCTTGATTGGCTCGCTTTCGCCCTCAGGGAGGAGCCTCATCTCTTCCAGGTAACACCCCCGCATGCTCTTATTGGTCGTGGAGAGGGCCTTCAGGATGGTGCCGTATTCTTATTGGACAAACAAACAAAATGAGACATCTAGCCTCTGTCTTTCTCTCTCTCTCCCTCTCTCCCTCTCTTCCCTTCCCTCCCTCTCCCCGTCCCTCCCCTGCCTGCCCGCCCGCCCCTCCCTCCCTTCCAGTTCACTCACCAGTGCGATGTACATGACGTGGTAGAGGGTGTCAACTTTTTGATTCGGCCCTGCACGATGTCCACCACCAGCTTGGAGAAGCGGATGTTGTCCTGGTACAGGAGGTTTGGATGGAGTGGACGGGCTGCACCACGTCAGACATGAGGAAGAGATGAAAATATTGATTTATTTATCGCTGGGCGTCCTGCAGGCTGCGCTCCGTCTGGTTCTCCCCTGGACCTCGCTCCTCCAGGGTATCACACTGAGGGGGCAGACAGGGAGAAGGACAACTTTTTGATTCGTTTTTTCCCAAATGTTTTTCCTAAATTATACTGATTTATTTTGCAATAAACCAGAGATCACAAGGTGGAGCCTAGGAGCTTGATGAAACGCTAATTTGAGTAATTGACCAGTGGAATCAGGTTTGATGAAAGGCTCATTTGAGTCATTGACCAGTGGAATTAGGTTTGATGAAAGGCTCATTTGAGTCATTGACTAGTGGAATTAGGTGTGATGAAAGGCCCATTTGAGTCATGGACTAGTGGAATTAGGTGTGATGAAAGGCCCATTTGAGTCATCGACTAGTGGAATTAGGTGTGATGAAAGGCCCATTTGAGTCATTGACTAGTGGAATTAGGTGTGATGAAAGGCTCATTTGAGTCATGGACTAGTGGAATCAGGTGTGATGAAAGGCTCATTTGAGTCATGGACTAGTGGAATCAGGTGTGATGAAAGGCTCATTTGAGTCATTGACTAGTGGAATCAGGTGTGATGAAAGGCTCATTTGAGTCATTGACTAGTGGAATTAGGTTTGATGAAAGGCTCATTTGAGTCATTGACTAGTGGAATCAGGTGTGATGAAAGGCGATTTTGAGTCATCGACTAGTGGAATTAGCTGTGCTAGTTCAGACATACGTGAAACATCTTGGTTCCTGAGTAGAGGGCTGGGAAACAGTGAAAGAAGGAATCTAGTAGAAGAGCAGACAGTAGACTTTGCATCGCCCCCTACCTGGAAGTTGGGGATGGGGTTGGGGTGGAGAGCCAGCTTGTACGAGGGTTCTCCTGGTAACGGAACGGTCCGTTGAACGCCTGGGTGATGGCGCTGAGGTTGAAAGCACACACAGCCGACGCAGAGATGCTGTTCCTGTTAGGAAGAGAGGGACATAAAGACGTCAGGACACCGTGACTCAGAGGCCATGGCAGTGAACCAATCGATACGGTTTTTAACGGTGAGCGACCGTTGTGCCCTTTCCTTTTCAATGAGGATCAAATGCTTTGGTTGCACCTCGACTCGCGTTGGTTGAGCGCCGTCCACTTTTTTTCAATCCAATCCATCAAATGTATCTATAAAGCCCTTTGTACGGACATCGCAGGAAAAATACAGCAGCCTATTTGATACAGGAAACCACTGTTCATAAAGAACTGAATTGATGCGTAAGACCTACTTATGTTCTTAGTTCAAAAGAGAGCTTAATGGCGTCTACAGTATACAAAGACATTTATCTATCAATTATAATAGTTATCACTATGAATATAAGGTACAATATGGCACATAATTGGATAATAATTGGATAATGACAGGATAATGACAGGATAATGATTTTTGATGATCTCCCAGTGCTGGCACAGACATGTCTTTCTTTCCTATAGACCTGTGCTCCCATCTCATCTTAAACAATCCTCACAGTCTTTTAAACCTCTCAGCTGCAACACAGACAAAGGTATTCACTGGTAAAAGGAGGGAAAGGGTAAGGAGAAAAGGACTACGAAAAGGAACTGCAACCGAAACACAAGGCAAAACTCATAGTAATAGAATCTACAGAACATTCAAGTCAATGATGTCATAATGGGTGGACTGGCAGCCATTGCGAGTGCACCGGTGGAACAGTCAAATTGCCAGGGTTAGAGGTTCCAAGCCCTTTCTATAGATTCTATTTATATGGTAAAACCCTCCGAATCGGAGGCGCAGATCAAGACACACCACGTCTTCATCACTAAGGTCTTTCAGAGTGGTTCCTGTTATCCCTGGAGGATACCTGAGATCACTATCGTTTCAATGCCTTGCAGCCTGTCTTTTGTCTGTGCGACTGGGATAAGATGTCTTTCTCAATACCTCAGAGTTTACAAGCCTTTAGCTCTGCCCTGGGTGAGTCCAAAATGGACCTCAGACAGAAGAGTGCTTGTGCCAGTAATACAGGCCCAAATTGATGCTACCGCTCTCTCTCAATAGGACCATTAGTACAGGTATGAAAGGAACCACTGGGGTACTGTACTGTATCTGACTGTACTGTATCTGACTGTACTGTATCTGACTGTACTGTATCTGACTGTACTGTAGCAGACTGTACTGTAGCAGACTGTACTGTATCTGACTGTACTGTAGCAGACTGTACTGTAGCAGACTGTACTGTAGCAGACTGTACTGTAGCTGACTGTACTGTAGCTGATTGTACTGTATCTGACTGTACTGTAGCAGACTGTACTGTATCAGACTGTACTGTATCAGACTGTACTGTAACTGACTGTACTGTAACTGACTGTACTGTATCTGACTGTACTGTAGCAGACTGTACAGTATCTGACTGTACTGTAGCAGACTGTACTGTATCTGACTGTACTGTATCTGACTGTACTGTAGCTGACTGTACTGTAGCTGACTGTACTGTATCAGACTGTACTGTATCAGACTGTACTGTATCTGACTGTACTGTATCTGACTGTACTGTATCTGACTGTACTGTATCTGACTGTACTGTATCTGACTGTACTGTATCTGACTGTACTGTATCTGACTGTACTGTATCTGACTGTACTGTATCAGACTGTACTGTAGCTGGCTGTAGCTGACTGTACTGTGGCTGACTGTACTGCAGTGTGTAGGTTTACATCATGTTAATAACAGGGTCTAGGAGGAGAGGTAGATGGTTAGAAGCCTACCACACTAATATAGTGTGTTATAACTACTGGCACTGAGTCTATCAGAGAGGGGTTCTGAACAGAACAATGAGAAGGAACATGGGACTATAGACTGGCAGAGAGGGGTTCTGAACAGACCAATGAGAAGGAACATGGGACTACAGACTGGCAGAGAGGGGTTCTGAACAGACCAAGGAGAAGGAAAATGGGACTATAGACTGGCAGAGAAGGGTTCTGAACAGACCAATGAGAAGGAACATGGGACTACAGACTGGCAGAGAAGGGTTCTGAACAGACCAAGGAGAAGGAACATGGGACTACAGACTGGTAGAGAGGGGTTCTGAACAGACCAATGATAAGGGCACA
The DNA here is from genome assembly GCF_036934945.1 of Oncorhynchus masou masou. NCBI lineage: Eukaryota > Metazoa > Chordata > Actinopteri > Salmoniformes > Salmonidae > Oncorhynchus > Oncorhynchus masou. The sequence continues at coordinate 43,750 of NW_027008364.1, read as the reverse complement.
TGGGACTATAGACTGGCAGAGAGGGGATTCTGGGTGTTGGTTCTGAACAGACCAATGATAAGGGCACATGGGACTATAGACTGGCAGAGAGGGGATTCTGAACAGACCAATGATAAGAATGGGACTATAGACTGGCATTCTGGGACTGATAAGGCAGACTGGGCAGAGAGGGGATTCTGGGTGTTGGTTCTGAACAGAACAATGAGAAGGAACATGGGACTATAGACTGGCAGAGATTCTGGGTGTTGGTTCTGAACAGAACAATGGGACTAAGACTGGCAGAGAGGGGATTCTGGGTGTTGGTTCTGAACAGACCAATGATATGGCACATGGGACTATAGACTGGCAGAGAGGGGATTCTGGGTGTTGGTTCTGAACAGACCAATGATAAGGCACATGGGACTATAGACTGGCAGAGAGGGGATTCTGGGTGTTGGTTCTGAACAGACCAATGATAAGGCACATGGGACTATAGACTGGCAGAGAGGGGATTCTGGGTGTTGGTTCTGAACAGACCAATGATAAGGCACATGGGACTATAGACTGGCAGAGAGGGGATTCTGGGTGTTGGTTCTGAACAGACCAATGATAAGGCACATGGGACTATAGACTGGCAGAGAGGGGATTCTGGGTGTTTGTTCTGAACAGACCAATGATAAGGGACATAGACTGGCAGAGAGGGGATTCTGGGACAGACCAATGATAAGACTGGGACAGAGAGGGGATTCTGGGTGTTGGTTCTGAACAGACCAATGATAAGGGCACATGGGACTATAGACTGGCAGAGAGAGGATTCTGGGTGTTTGTTCTGAACAGACCAATGATAAGGGCACATGGGACTATAGACTGGCAGAGAGGGGATTCTGGGTGTTGGTTCTGAACAGACCAATGATAAGGCACATGGGACTATAGACTGGCAGAGAGGGGATTCTGGGTGTTGGTTCTGAACAGACCAATGATAAGGCACACTATAGACTGGACTGGGTGTTGGTTCTGATATAAGACTGGGACAGAGGCAGAGAGGATTCTGGGTGTTGGTTCTGAACAGACCAATGATAAGGCACATGGGACTATAGACTGGCAGGGAGGAGCTTCTGGACAGGATATGATGCTTTAGGCTATGCACAGAGTCGGACCGACAGACTGACAGACAGACAGCAACCCAAAACCTGACAGGGTTAACTAACACAAATGGTTCACCACAATCAATTTCCACAACCCTTTGAGTTTAAAACCTATTTAAGTGTTTCACAGTCACACAGAAATGTTCTTAAGTGGTTATCCTCCAACACCATTCTTCCTTGCGGACTAAAGCGTCTCTCCCAGACAAGGTTCTGCTCTGTCGCTAAGCCAAGGGCACCGACACAGACAGAGACGGGAGAAGAAAAGACTCGAGAAGTGATTTTCACTTCCCTCCTCTCAGCATTTGTCCAAACAGCTTGAAATGTGTAATATGCTTCTCAGCATCTGTAAAACCTTCAGCCTCAGCAGGATGCTGTTAGGGCAATGTGTAAATAAATGAACTAAAACAAAGTAGGACTGGATAGATGGAGAATAAAGGTGTGTGTGTGTGTGTGTGTGTGTGTGTGTGTGTGTGTGTGTGTGTGTGTGTGTGTGTCTGTGAGCTTGTACTCATTGGGGCTGTTTTAAAGGTCCTCCTTGTTCTTTTACAGATGTGTGTGTGTGTGTGTGTGTGTGTGTGTGTGTGTGTGTGTGTGTGTGTGTGTGTGTGTGTGTGTGTGTGTGTGTGTGTGTGTGTCTGTGAGCTTGTACTCATTGGGGCTGTTTTAAAGGTCCTCCTTGTTCTTTTACAGATGTGTGTGTGTGTGTGTGTGTGTGTGTGTGTGTGTGTGTGTGTGTGTGTGTGTGTGTGTGTGTGTGTGTCTGCATCTATACATGTGTATATATATATATACAGTACCAGTCAAAAGTTTGGACACACCTACTCATTCCAGGGTTTTCCTTTATTTTTACTATTTTCTACATTGTAGAATAATAGTGAAGACATCAAAACGATGAAATAACACATATGGAATCTTGGAGTAAGCAAAAAAGTGTTCAACAGATATTTTATATTTGAGATTCTTCAAAGTAGCCTTGATGACAGCTTTGCAATGTAGAGAATAGTCCAAATAATGATAAACCCTTGAATGAGTAGGTGTGTCCAAACTACTGACTGGTTCTGTACATGTAAAAGAGCCTGTGTGTCTATGACAGACAATGTGTGTGTTCATTTTATGTGTGTGTCTGTGTGTAGGTGTGTGTGTGTGCGTGTGTCACTCACACGTTGGTGGTGAAGATGCCGTAGATGAGGTCCTGTTCGGGCAGATAGAAGGTGCTCTGCAGCTCGTTATAGTAGAAGGGGATCTCTCCTGACCGCGAGCAGTTCAACCGCGCCTTCATGAACGTAGTCCAAGTGTCCTCCAATAGGAAGCGACCGCCCACGTCGTTCTTACAGACCCGGGCCACTCGGGAGAACACGGTCCGACCGCAGTCGTGTTCCACTGCGTTCTCTCTCAGGAAGAAATAGGTGAAGAGGCCCACCTCGTAGACTGAGATAAAGTGAGGGTCTGGAGGAGAGAGGAAGGAGGGAGGGGAGGAGGGAGAAGACAGGAATAGAGAAAGAGAGGGAGGGGAGAAGACAGGAATAGAGAAAGAGAGGGAGGGAGAAGACAGGAATAGAGAAAGAGAGGGAGGGGAGAAGACAGGAATAGAGAAAGAGAGGGAGGGGAGAAGACAGGAATAGAGAAAGAGAGGGAGGGGGAGAAGACAGGAATAGAGAAAGAGAGGGAGGGGAGAAGACAGGAATAGAGAAAGAGAGGGAGGGGAGGGGAGAAGACAGGAATAGAGAAAGAGAGGGAGGGAGAAGACAGGAATAGAGAAAGAGAGGGAGGGGAGAAGACAGGAATAGAGAAAGAGGGGAGGGAAGAAGACAGGAATAGAGAAAGAGAGGGAGGGGAGAAGACAGGAATAGAGAACGAGAGGGAGGGGAGAAGACAGGAATAGAGAACGAGAGGGAGGGGAGAAGACAGGAATAGAGAAAGAGAGGGAGGGGAGAAGACAGGAATAGAGAAAGAATAGAGAAAGAGAGGGAGGGGAGAAGACAGGAATAGAGAAAGAGAGGGAGGGGAGAAGACAGGAATAGAGAAAGAGAGGGAGGGGAGAAGACAGGAATAGAGAAAGAGAGGGAGGAGAAGACAGGAATAGAGAAGAGAGGGAGGGAGAAGACAGGAATAGAGAAAGAGAGGGAGGGGAGAAGACAGGAATAGAGAAAGAGAGGGAGGGGAGAAGACAGGAATAGAGAAAGAGAGGGAGGGGGGAGAAGGCAGGAATAGAGAAAGAGAGGAGGGGGAGAAGACAGGAATAGAGAAAGAGAGGGAGGGAGAAGACAGGAATAGAGAAAGAGAGGGAGGGAGAAGACAGGAATAGAGAAAGAGAGGGAGGGAGAAGACAGGAATAGTGAAAGAGAGGGAGGGAGAAGACAGGAATAGAGAAAGAGGGAGGGAGAAGACAGGAATAAGACAGGAATAGAGAAAGAGAGAGGGAGAAGACAGGAATAGAGAAAGAGAGGGAGGGGAGAAGACAGGAATAGAGAAAGAGAGGGAGGGGAGAAGACAGGAATAGAGAAAGAGAGGGAGGGGAGAAGACAGGAATAGAGAAAGAGAGGGAGGGAAGGTGTAAGAGATATGGTATTTCAGCTCCAAACGGCTGATGCAGCAGCAGGAATGTGAGCAGTGATGTTCTTGGCATGGAATCAGTAGTTCTCTCTTCCTTACACCTTCCTATTACCATTAGGACTCATCCTCTAGGATTCCCTTCACGTTAGAACATAAGGAGTGCCTCTAGCCAGTTACAGTTGGCTGTTCAGTAACGTATTGGCATTGACATAGAATTGCTCGAATGCAAATACCTCATCAAGTCTATGTTCCTTGATGGGTGGACTGGCAGCCATATTGAATGTACCCATAACCAGGAAGCAAAGCAGGAAGTACAGTCATGATCCAATTGTAATTCTATTCCTACACTATTAGACAAAATAGTTCCAAAAGGGTTCTTCGGCTGTCCCTATAGGATAACCCTTTTGTGTTCTATATGGAACCAAAAAGGTTTCTTCAAAGGGTTCTCTTTTTTTTCAAAGAGTGTATGGTTCACATGAGTGTTTACCGTTGAGCCATTTGGAGTTGTACTGGGCTGTTCGCAGTGGCGGCATGTTACCAAGGCTACGGTAGATGACGGGGTCACGACCCGAGAAGTCGATGACAGTGGCGGCGTAGAGTTCGCCCTTCTCTGTTACCATGGCAGTGGAGTTGTGACGCGGGTCGTAGGGGCATCTCGCCACCCCGTTCACCGTGTCCATCACCCGACTGATGTTTCCTATCTGGAAGAGGATGGAAGAAGGGTGAGGTGTTTAGATAGAGGTATGTCCAGATGTCCATACTAGGATCCTAAACAGCAGGAACAGGCCACTCCATTCAGCTAAGGGATGATTTTTGTCGGAGCGGATGTCAGGGGCCCGGAACATAATAATAATTATTTTTACACTGTAAATAGACCACAACTAAGCCAAAAAATATATTGTATTTGAAAATAACAATCCCTTCATTCATTGATTACATTGAGACACAATCATGTCTCCTCTTTTACTCGTGGGAATACTGGAGAACAGATTTGTTCCGGTTTTGCCGCAGACACCTGCTATATAGTATGCATGGCCAAAACATTACTTCATATACACTGAACAGAAATAGAAACGCAACATGGAAAGTGTTGGTCCCATGTTTCATCAGCTGAAATAAAATATCCCAGAAATGTTCCATACTCACAAAAAGCTTATCTCTCAAATTTTGGCCACATATTTGTTTATATCCTTGTTAGTGCATCTTATGTGGGGGACAATAAAAGGCCACCCTAAATGTACAGTTTTGTTACACAACACAATGCCACAGATGTCTCAAGTTTTGAGGAGGGGTGCAATTGGCATGCTGACTGCAGGAATGTCCACCAGAGCCGTTGCCAGAGAAGTGAATGTTCATTTCTCTACCATAAGCCCACTCCAACGTTGTTTGCCAGCAGGTCCAACTGACCTTCCGGCTTCTTCACCTGCGGGATTGTCTGACCGCGCCAGCCCACATCTGGCTTCTTCACCTACGGGATTGTCTGAGACCAGCCACCCACCCATCCCATCTGGCTTCTTCACCTTCACCTGGCGGGATTGTCTGAGACCAGCCACCCAGCCCACATCTGGCTTCTTCACCTACGGGATTGTCTCTGGCTTCTTCACCTGACCACCCACCCAGCCCACATCTGGCTTCTTCACCTTGTCGGGATTGTCTGAGACCAGCCACCCACCCAGCCCACATCTGGCTTCTTCACCTGCGGGATTGTCTGAGACCAGCCACCCAGCCCACATCTGGCTTCTTCACCTGAGACTTGTCTGAGACCAGCCACCCAGCCCACATCTGGCTTCTTCACCTGCGGGATTGTCTGGGATTGTTCTTCACCTGATTGTCTGAGACCAGCCACCCACCCAGCCCACATCTGGCTTCTTCACCTACGGGATTGGCTTCACCTGAGTCTGAGACCAGCCACCCACCCCACATCTGGCCTTCACATCTGAGACCACCACCCAGCCCACATTCTTCACCTGCGGGATTGTCTGAGACCAGCCACCAGCCCACATCTGGCTTCTTCACCTACGGGATTGTCTGAGACCAGCCACCCACCCAGCCCACATCTGGCTTCTTCACCTGCGGGATTGTCTGAGACCAGCCACCCACCCAGCCCACATCTGGCTTCTTCACCTACGGGATTGTCTGAGACCAGCCACCCACCCGGATGACACTTGGGTTTGCACAACCAAATAATTTCTGCACAAACTGCCAGAAACCGTCTCAGGGAAGCTGATCTGTGTTCTTGTCGTTGTCTTGACCTGACTGCAGTTCTGGCTTCTTCACCGGGACTTCAGTGGGCAAAGGCTCACCTAGGATGGCCACTGGCACGCTGGAGAGGTGTGCTCTTTACGGATGAATCCCGGATTCTACTGTACCGGCAGATGTCTTCAAAGCGTGTCGTGGCGTAGTGTGGGTCAGTGGTTTGCTGTTCAACATTGTGAACATCTGTGCTCCATCCTGTCCCTCCTCTCTCACCCCCTCTCCTGTTACTCCTCTCATCTCACCCCCCCCTCCATGTTACTCCTCTCTCACTCCCCCTCTCCTGTTACTCCTCTCTCATCTCCCCATCTCCCTCCTGTTACTCCTCTCTCATCTCCCTCTCCTGTTACTCCTCTCACCCCCTCTCCTGTTACTCCTCTCTCATCCCCTCTCCTGTTACTCCTCTCTCATCTCCTTCTCCTGTTACTCCTCTCTCATCTCCCTCTCCTGTTACTCCTCTCTCATCTCCCTCTCCTGTTACTCTCTCTCTCACCTCCCTCTCCTGTTACTCCTCTCATCTCCCCCCTCTCCTGTTACTCCTCTCTCATCTCCCTCTCCATCACCTCTGTTACTCCCCCCCCTCTCCTGTTACTCCTCTCTCATCTCCCTCTCCATCACCTCTGTTACTCCCCCTCTCCCTGTTACTCCTCTCTCATCTACCTCTCCTGTTACTCCTCTCTCTCACCCCCTCTCCTGTTACTCCTCTCTCATCTCTCCTCTCCATCTCCTCTCCTGTTACTCCCCCTCTCCTGTTACTCCCTCTCTCCTGTTACTCCTCTCTCATCCCCTCTCCTGTTACTCCTCCCTCTCTCATGTTACTCCCTCTCCTGTTACTCCTCTCTCATCTCCCTCTCCTGTTACTCCTCTCTCATCTCCCTCTCCTGTTACTCCTCTCTCATCTCCCTCTGTTACTCCTCTCCTGTTACTCCCTCCTGTCTCCCTCTCCTGTTACTCCTCATCTCCTGTTACTCCTCTCTCATCTCCCTCCCCATCCCTGTTACTCCTCTCTCATCTCTCTCCATCACCTCTGTTACCCCCCCCTCTCCTGTTACTCCTCTCTCATCTCCCTCTCCATCACCTGTTACTCCCCCCCCTCTCCTGTTACTCCTCTCTCATCTCCTCTCCTGTTACTCCTCTCCCCCCTCTCCTGTTACTCCTCTCTCTCATCTCCCTCTCCTCACCTCTGTTACCCCCCTCTCCTGTTACTCCCCTCTCACCCCCTCTCCTGTTACCCTCTCATCTCCCTCTCCCTCTCCTGTTACTCCTCTCTCTCATCTCCCTCTCCTGTTACTCCTCTCTCACCCCCTCTCCTGTTACCCTCTCTCATCCCCCCTCCCTCCTGTTACTCCTCTCTCACCCCTCTCCTGTTACTCCTCTCTCACCCCCCCTCTCCTGTTACTCCTCTCTCATCTCCCTCCCTCCCTGTTACTCCTCTCTCATCTCCTCTCCTGTTACTCCTCTCTCATCTCCTCTCCTCCCTCTCCTCTTACTCTCTCTCTTCTCCCTCTCCTGTTACTCCTCTCTCATCTCCCTCTCCCTCTCCTCTTACTCCTCTCTCTCACCCCCCTCTCCTGTTACTCCACTCTCATCTCCTTCAACTCTATCTTCATCCTCATCTCCCTCTCCTGTTACTCATCTCTCATCTCCCTCTCCTGTTACTCCTCTCTCATCTCCCTCTCCTGTTACTCCTCTCTCTCATCTCCCTCTCCTGTTACTCCTCTCTCACCTCCCTCTCCTGTTACTCCTCTCTCATCTCCCTCTCCTGTTACTCCTCTCTCATCTCCCTCTCTCACTCTCCTGTTACTCCTCTCTCATCATCTCCTCTCTCCTGTTACTCCTCTCTCTCCTCTCCTCTCCTGTTACTCCTCTCTCATCTCCCTCTCCTGTTACTCCTCTCTCATCTCCCTCTCCTGTTACTCCTCTCATCTCCCTCTCCTGTTACTCCTCTCTCATCTCCCTCTCCTGTTACTCCTCTCTCATCTCCCTCTCCTGTTACTCCTCTCTCACCCCCTCTCCTGTTACTCCTCTCACTCATCTCCCTCTCCTGTTACTCCTCTCTCATCTCCCTCTCCATCTCCTGTTACTCCTCTCTCATCTCCCTCTCCTGTTACTCCTCTCTCACCTCCCTCTCCTGTTACTCCTCTCTCACCCCCCCTCTCCTGTTACTCCTCTCTCTCACCCCCCTCTCCTGTTACTCCTCTCTCATCTCCCTCTCCTGTTACTCCTCTCTCTCCTGTTACCCTCTCTCCTGTTACTCCTCTCTCCCCCCCTCTCCTGTTACTCCTCTCTCACCTCCCTCTCCTGTTACTCCTCTCTCACCCCCTCTCCTGTTACTCCTCTCTCACTCCCTCTCCTGTTACTCCTCTCTCACCCCCCTCTCCTGTTACTCCTCTCTCACCCCCCTCCCTCTCCTGTTACTCCCTCTCTCTCACCCCCCTCCTGTTACTCCTCTCTCACCCCCCTCTCCTGTTACTCCTCTCTCATCTCCCCTCTCCTGTTACTCCTCTCTCATCCCCTCTCCTGTTACTCCTCTCTCTCACCTCCCTCTCCTGTTACTCCTCTCTCATTACTCCCCCCTCTCCTGTTACTCCTCTCTCACCTCCCTCTCCTGTTACCCTCTCACCTCCCTCTCCTGTTACTCCTCTCTCATCTCCCTCTCCTGTTACTCCTCTCTCACCTCCCTCTCCTGTTACTCCTCTCTCATCTCCCTCTCCTGTTACTCCTCTCTCACCCCCTCTCCTGTTACTCCTCCTGTTACTCTCACCCCCTCTCCTGTTACTCCTCTCTCACCTCCTCTCCTGTTACTCCTCTCTCACCCCCCTCTCCTGTTACTCCTCTCTCACCCCCTCTCCTGTTACTCCTCCTCTCACTCCTCCCCCCCTCTCCTGTTACTCCTCTCTCACCCCCTCTCCTGTTACTCCTCTCTCACCCCCTCTCCTGTTACTCCTCTCTCACCCCCTCTCCTGTTACTCCTCTCTCACCTCCCCTCCCTCTCCTGTTACTCCTCTCTCACCCCTCTCCTGTTACTCCTCTCTCACCTCTCCTGTTACTCCTCTCTCACCTCCCTCTCCTGTTACTCCTCTCTCATCCCTCCCTCTCCTGTTACTCCTCTCTCTCATCTCCCTCTCCTGTTACTCCACTCTCTCTCCTTCCTCTCCTGTTACTCTCTCCTCTCCTGTTACTCCCCCTCTCCTGTTACTCCTCTCTCACCCCCCTCTCCTGTTACTCCTCTCTCTCATCTCCCTCTCCTGTTACTCCTCTCTCTCATCTCCTGTTACTCCTCTCTACTCCCTCTCATCTCTCTCCCTCTCCTGTTACTCCTCTCTCACCCCCTCTCCTGTTACTCCCTCTCCCCCCCTCTCCTGTTACTCCTCTCTCACCCCCTCTCCTGTTACTCCTCTCTCACCCCCCTCTCCTGTTACTCCTCTCTCATCCCCCTCTCCTGTTACTCCTCTCTCACCCCCTCTCCTGTTACTCCTCTCTCACCCCCTCTCCTGTTACTCCTCCCCCCCTCTCCTGTTACTCCTCTCTCACCCCCTCTCCTGTTACTCCTCTCTCACCCCCTCTCCTGTTACTCCTCTCTCATCTCCCTCTCCATCTCCTGTTACTCCTCTCTCTTCTCCCTCTCCTGTTACTCCTCTCTCTCATCTCCCTCTCCTGTTACTCCTCTCTCATCTCCCTCTCCTGTTACTCCTCTCTCATCTCCCTCTCCTGTTACTCCTCTCTCATCTCCCTCTCCTGTTACTCCTCTCTCATCTCCCCCTCTCCTGTTACTCCTCTCTCATCCCTCTCCTGTTACTCCTCTCTCATCCCCTCTCCTGTTACTCCTCTCTCATCTCCCTCTCCTGTTACTCCTCTCTCACCCCCTCTCCTGTTACTCCTCTCTCATCTCCCTCTCCTGTTACTCCTCTCTCATCTCCCTCCCTCCCTGTTACTCCTCTCTCATCTCCCCCTCCTCCTGTTACTCCTCTCTCATCTCCCTCTCCCTGTTACTCCTCTCTCATCTCCCTCTCCTGTTACTCCTCTCTCATCTCCCTCTCCTGTTACTCCTCTCTCATCTCCCTCTCCTGTTACCTCTCTCTCTCACCTCCCTCTCCTGTTACTCCTCTCTCATCTCCCTCTCCTGTTACTCCTCTCTCATCTCCTCTCCTGTTACTCCTCTCTCACCCCCTCTCCTGTTACTCCTCTCTCATCTCCCTCTCCTGTTACTCCTCTCTCATCTCCCTCTCCTGTTACTCCTCCCCCCTCTCCTGTTATCTCCCTCTCCTGTTACTCCTCTCTCATCCTGTTACTCCCACCCCCTCTCCTGTTACTCCTCTCTCATCCCTCTCCTGTTACTCCTCTCTCATCTCCCTCTCCTGTTACTCCTCTCTCACCCCCTCTCCTGTTACTCCTCTCTCACCCCCCTGTTACTCTCCTGTTACTCCTCTCTCACCCCCTCTCCTGTTACTCCTCTCTCCCTCTCCTGTTACTCCTCTCTCATCTCCCTCTCCTGTTACTTCCCTCTCCTCTCCTCTCACCCTCCTCTCCTTTACATCTCCCCTCTCCTGTTACTCCTCTCTCATCTCCCTCCCTGTTACTCCTCTCTCACCCTCCCTGTTACTCCTCTCTCATCTCCCTCTCCCTCTCCTCCTTCAACTCCTCTCCTCATCTCCTCCCTCTCCTGTTACTCCTCTCTCATCCCTCCTGTTATCCTCCTCCTGTTACTCCTCTCTCCTGTTCACTCGATCTTCATCCTCATCTCCCTCTCCTCTCCTGTTACTCCTCTCTCAAAGATCCCCTCTCCTGTTATCCTCTCAGGACCCCCTCTCCTGTTACTGACATCTCATCCTCTCCTGGACCTCTCTCAACCCAACTCTCCTGTTCTCCTCATCTCACCACCATCTCCTGTTACTCCTATTCATCTCCCTTCCTGTTACTCCTCATCCCCCTCTCAGGTTCTCTCCTTCATTACTCCCTCTCTAAATATCTCCTGTGAGGGCAGCCCTCTTCTCCTTCACTCTATCTCTCCTCATCTCCCTCCCTCTCCTGTTACTCCTCTCTCATCTCCCTCTCCTGTTACTCTCTCTAAATATCTCTGTGAGGGCAGCCCCCTTAATGTTAATCCTCTACCAGTCTCTGTCTTCCTCTATCTAAATATCTCCCTGAGGGCAGCCCTTTAATCCTAGAATCTCTACTCAGTCTCTGTCATCTCCCTCATCTAAATATCTCTGGTGAGGGCAGCCCCTTTAATGTAGAATTCTACCAGTCGTCTGTCTCTCTATCTAAATATCTCTGGTGAGGGCAGCCTCTCCTGTAGAATTCTACCAGTCCTGTCTTCCTCATCTAAATATCTTCAGCCCCTTTAATCTCCAGTCTGTCTTCCTCTATCTAAATACTCCTCAGCTCAATGTAGAATTCCCAGTCCTGTCTTTATCTAAATATCTCTGGTGAGGGCTCTGTAGAATTCTACTCGTCTGTCTTTATCTAAATATCTCTGGTGAGGGCAGCCTCTTTAATCATCTCCCTTTCTCCCTCTACCAGTTACTCCTCTGTCTCTCCCTCTCCTGTCTTTATCTCTATCTAAATATCTCTGGTGAGGGCAGCCCCTTTAATGTAGAATTGTCTTTATCTAAATATCTCAGTGAGGGCAGCTTTAATGTAGAATTCTACCAGTCTCATCTCCCTCTCCTCTGGAGGGTTACAGTTTCTCCTCTCTCATCTCCCTCTCCTGTTACTCTCTCTCTAAATATCTCTGGTGAGGGCAGCCCCTTTAATGTCCCTCTCGTCTGTTTTCTCATCTCTATCCAATGTTAATTCTCCAGTCTCTGTCTTTCTCTATCTAAATATCTCTGGTGAGGGCAGCCCCTTTAATGTCTTTATCTCTATTCTACCAGTCGTCTGTCTTCCTCTATCTAAATATCTCTGGTGAGGGCAGCCCCTTTAATGTAGAATTCTACCAGTCGTCTGTCTTCTATCTAAATATCTCTGTGAGGGCAGCCCCTTTAATCTACCAGTCCTGTCTACTTCTACTAAATCGTCTGTCTTTCTCTGTAGAATTCTACCAGTCGTCTGTCTTTATCTAAATATCTCTAAATATCTCTGGTGAGGGCAGCCCCTTTAATGTAGAATTCTACCAGTCGTCTGTCTTTATCTAAATATCTCTGGTAGAATTCTCTACCCCTTTTACTAGAATCTGAAATATCTCTGGGCAGTAGAATTCCCTTTAAAATATCTCTGGTGAGGGCAGCCGCTTTAATGTAGAATTCTACCAGTCTGTCTGTCTTTATCTAAATATCTGGTGAGGGCAGCCCCTTTAATGTAGAATTCTACCAGTCGCGTCTAAATATCTCTAAATATCTCTGGTAAATATCTCCAGTCCTTTATCTAAATATCTCTGGTGAGGGCAGCCGCTTTAATGTAGAATTCTACCAGTCGTCTGTCTTCCTACCAGTCGTCTGTCTTTCTATCTAAATATCTCTGGTGAGGGCAGCCGCTTTAATGTAGAATTCTGTCAGTCTAAATATCTGTCTTCCTCTATCTAAATATCTCTGGTGAGGGCAGCCCCTTTAATGTAGAATTCTACCAGTCGTCTGTCTTCCTCTATCTAAATATCTCTGGTGAGGGCAGCCCCTTTAATGTAGAATTCTACCAGTCGTCTGTCTTCGTCTGTCTTTATCTAAATATCTCTGGTGAGGGCAGCCCCTTTGTCTTTCTCTAAAATGTGAGGGCAGCCCCTTTAATGTAGAATTCTACCAGTCGTCTGTCTTTCTCTATCTAAATATCTCTGGTGAGGGCAGCCCCTTTAATGTAGATCTATTCTACCAGTCGAATTCTGTCTTTCTTTATCTAAATATCTCTGGTGAGGGCAGCCGCTTTAATGTAGAATTCTACCAGTCGTCTGTCTTCATCTAAATATCTCTGGTGAGGGCAGCCGCTTTAATGTAGAATTCTACCAGTCGTCTGTCTTTGGTGAGGGCAGCCCCTTTATCTAAATATCTAAATATCTCTGGTGAGGGCAGCCGCTTTAATGTAGAATTCTACCAGTCGTCTTTATCTAAATATCTCTGTCTTCATCTAAATATCTCTGGTGAGGGCAGCCCCTTTAATGTAGAATTCTACCAGTCGTCTGTCTTTATCTAAATATCTCTGGTGAGGGCAGCCCCTTTAATGTAGAATTCTACCAGTCGTCTGTCTTTCTAAATATCTCTATCTAAATATCTCTGGTGAGGGCAGCCCCTTTAATGTAGAATTCTACCAGTCGTCTGTCTTTATCTAAATATCTCTGGTGAGGGCAGCCGCTTTAATGTAGAATTCTACCAGTCGTCTGTCTTTATCTAAATATCTCTGGTGAGGGCAGCCGCTTTAATGTAGAATTCTTCGTCTGTCTTTATCTAAATATCTCTGGTGAGGGCAGCCGCTTTAATGTAGAATTCTACCAGTCGTCTGTCTTTATCTAAATATCTCTGGTGAGGGCAGCCGCTTTAATGTAGAATTCTACCAGTCGTCTGTCTTTATCTAAATATCTCTGGTGAGGGCAGCCGCTTTAATGTAGAATTCTACCAGTCGTCTGTCTTTATCTAAATATCTCTGGTGAGGGCAGCCCCTTTAATGTAGAATTCTACCAGTCGTCTGTCTTTATCTAAATATCTCTGGTGAGGGCAGCCCCTTTAATGTAGAATTCTACCAGTCGTCTGTCTTTATCTAAATATCTCTGGTGAGGGCAGCCCCTTTAATGTAGAATTCTACCAGTCGTCTGTCTTTATCTAAATATCTCTGGTGAGGGCAGCCCCTTTAATGTAGAATTCTACCAGTCGTCTGTCTTTATCTAAATATCTCTGGTGAGGGCAGCCGCTTTAATGTAGAATTCTACCAGTCGTCTGTCTTTATCTAAATATCTCTGGTGAGGGCAGCCCAGTCGTCTTTTTAATGTAGAATTCTACCAGTCGTCTGTCTTTATCTAAATATCTCTGGTGAGGGCAGTCCTGTCTTTATCTTTAATGTAGAATTCTACCAGTCGTCTGTCTTCATCTAAATATCTCTGGTGAGGGCAGCCCCTTTAATGTAAAATTCTACCAGTCGTCTGTCTTTCTCTATTTAAAGTGTCCATAACTGCCAGACAGCTATAATACCTCTGTCTTTCCTTTGCTCTGACAGGACCGCTTGGTGTCTTCATCTGGTCCCCATTCTACTGCCTAGAGAAGAAAATTACATTTAGAAAATGACATATAAACGTGTGCACAATAACGTGGACAGAATGTGTAGATTGGATCCTTGCTAAATCAGATTTAGTATTTGATATGTACTGTATATACTACTATACATACACATACACAAAAAGTATGTGGACACCTTTTTTATCAACACCCGTTGCTGACAGGTGTATAAAATTGAGCGCACAGTCATGCAATCTCCATAGACAAACATTGGCAGTAGAATGAGCCATACTGACTTTCAACGTGGCACCATCACAGGATGCCACCTTTCCAACAAGTCAGTTCATCAAATTTCTGCCCTGCTAGAGCTGCCCCGGTCAAATGTAAGTGCTGTTATTGTGAAGTGGAACGTCTAGGAGCAACAATGGCTCAGCCGCGAAGTGGTAGGCCACACAAGCTCACAGAACGGGACCGCCGAGTGCTGAAGTGTGTTGTGCGTAAAAATACTCTGTCCTTGATTGCAGTCAATCACTCCAGTCTAATCACCATGGCTACTCCCCCAACTCAATCACTCAGTTTCACCATCACTCCCCAACTCAATCACTCCGGTCTAATCACCACGGTTACTCCCCCAACTCAATCACTCCAGTCTAATCACCATGGTTACTCCCCCCAACTCAATTACTCAGTCTAATCACCATGGTTACTCCCCCCAACTCAATCACTCCAGTCTAATCACCATGGCTACACCAATTGGATCTTGACCACAGGCCAAACAAAAACAAAAACACAAGTCATCCAGCTAACACAAAATGTTCTAACAACATTTGCACAAGGTTCCCCTATTTTGCATATAACTTTCCAAGGAATAGTTTTTGGGGTTCAGTAAGGAAGCCTAGTGGTTAGAGCGTTGGCCTAGTAACCGAAAGTTTGCAAAGTCGAATCCCAGAGAAGACAATGTAAAAAATCTGTTGTTCTTCCCCTGAACAAGGCAGTTAACCCACTGTTCCCAGGCCGTCATTGTAAATAAGAATTTGTTCTTAACTGATTTGTCTGGTAAAATAAAGGTAAAATAAAGGTTAAATAAAGTTAAATAAAGGTTAAATAAAGGTTAAATAAAGGTAAATCAATTATTGGGCATAAGAATAGTAGTATAATTAAACTGTATTCTCTGTTCCTACAGTTTCATTGTGGTCCTGGGAGCGAAAAGCAGCACCTCATTTTGGTTATCATAGTTCTGGGAAACTGACTGAAACTATAAATCAAGGTTTGTTTACACCATAAATATCAGTGTAAACAAACGTAGTAAATACAATTGTGTGCACATCTCAAGGCCCAAAATTGCCATCCAAGACTGCAATATAATTTCACTAAAATAGCTGATAAATAAACTGGTATGTGTCCTACCATTACAATGCTGACTGCACAAACTATTGACCTGCAAAAACGATTTCCTATTTCCTATTAAACCGATATATCTCTCAGACCCTCAAACTTAAGGGGAGTCCTTACGCTGACACACCTTACAGTATACTGGAGCATTTCACTGTGCTTTACTGTGGAGCCACTGAAACTGGCCTTAGCCTCGTGAACCTTCACTGTGCTTTACTGTGGAGCCACTGAAACTGGCCTCAGCCTCGTGAACCTTCACTGTGCTTTACTGTGGAGCCACTGAAACTGGCCTTAGCCTCGTGAACCTTCACTGTGCTTTACTGTGGAGCCACTGAAACTGGCCTTAGCCTCGTGAACCTTCACTGTGCTTTACTGTGGAGCCACTGAAACTGGCCTTAGCCTCGTGAACCTTCACTGTGCTTTACTGTGGAGCCACTGAAACTGGCCTTAGCCTCGTGAACCTTCACTGTGCTTTACTGTGTGGCTCACCATGGCGCTTTGGACAAAAGCGTCTGAAACTGGCCTGAAACTGGCCTCAGCCTCGTGAACCTTCACTGTGCTTTACTGTGGACCCACTGAAACTGGCCTCAGCCTCGTGAACCTTCACTGCTGTCACCCCTGACAACAGAGCTCCCAAATCTACTTCTAAAGATCAGGGACAAAGCGTGCTTTACTGTCAGAGGTGTCATTCATGGTTCACTTGCCACATTGAAATGACATGAGCCTCTTATTGAGACGGTCAGTGGGCTCATTGTGAACCTTCACTGCTCAACTCATACTGGATGTATACCACCAAGTACCTTTCCTACACTCAGTCACCCCTCCTTAAGACAACAGAGCTCCCAAATCTGACTTCCTTAAGACCTGGATGTACAAAGCGTGAATGAATGACCAAACTGAAAACTCTTCCCTGTGTTTGCATAATGCCATGTGTGACTACACTGGGATGCAGTGGTCGACTTAAGGGATGTTGCTTCTCAAGCACCTGGTGTCATTCATGGTTCACTTGCTCTGATAGGCCACTCCTTAAGTACCTGGGCCTCCAAACCTGGATGTATACTGACTACACTCCTTAAGTCCTGGATGTATCCCTCCCCCAGCCTGCTCCTTGTCCGGATGTCATTCATGTATAGCATTGATGAATGACATGAGGATGTATACTCTTTATTGAGACACACTCAGTACCTGGATGCTCATTTAAGTACCTGGATGTATACTGACTACTCCTTAAGTACCTGGATGTATACTGACTACACTCCTTAAGTACCTGGATGTATACTGACTACACTCCTTAAGTACCTGGATGTATACTGACTACACTCCTTAAGTACCTGGATGTATACTGACTACACTCCTTAAGTACCTGGATGTATACTGACTACACTCCTTAAGTACCTGGATGTATACTGACTACACTCCTTAAGTACCTGGATGTATACTGACTACACAACTTAAGTACCTGGATGTATACTGACTACACTCCTTAAGTACCTGGATGTATACTGACTACACTCCTTAAGTACCTGGATGTATACTGACTACAATCCTTTTTTAAGCAGTTTAACATTTTAACATTTTAACATTTGCCGATAGTGGTACTGGATGTAATGATCTTAATTATTATGTGTTAATTATTATGTGGATTATAATTAATGGTCATCTTTGTAGCATATTAGCGTTTTTCATCATGAATGTTGTTCTGGAGGCAGCGCTGTACCTGGATGTGGTCACTCGCTAGCACAGCTACAAATTCATAAAATCGGATTTAAAACCTAACGCTTTCAAAGTGGAAATTACAAACTTCCGAAGCCTTTTTAAACCTGAAATATACTACAAGTTCAAATTTCCTGGATAGCAGGAAAGTTCTCCTGAAAAATGGTGATCAAATTAAGATCCTACATCTGTATATTGAAATTGTAAAACAACCTTGTAAGAAATTATTTATGTTATATGCAGTCATCCTTGAACTTCCAAATGAACTCAATGTACCTTGTATCCATGGATACAAATGGATCATAATTCGTAGAGAAAAAAAACTACAATCATAACATTAAAGGAGAGAGGTACTTTGTAATATTCACGGTAGGTCCTTTAGTTGTATACTGATGAAAAACAATGCATACAGTTAATGACTTATCAAGGAGTCATTGTAAGAGATGGAATATATTTATAATATCTCTAAGACAGACAGCCGGACGGCCAGATGGACAGGAAGACATTAGTGCAGCACTGTGACATTTCCAAAACAGCTTATTCAGATTGATTTTAGGGAGACGTTTGATGGGTATTATCCCAAGGAAGCAATGACGTGGCCCTCAGGACAAATCTGACAGAAAGTTCATGACTGACATCAAATTGATCAGCCGTTTAGCAATGACAGGGTAGGGATCAGGGAGAGGAGACAAGGAGACAAGAGAAGAGGGAGAAAGAGAGCGATAGACAGAGAGAGACAGAGACAGAGAGACACAGAGAGAAGAGAGCGAGACGATAGACAGAGAGAGAAAGAGAGACGAGACAGAGAGAAAGAGAGCGATAAACAGAGCAGAGAGAGAGAGAGCAAGACAGAGAGAAAGAGAGCGCGATAGACAGAGAGAGACAGAGAGAGACAGAGAGCAAGACAGAGAGAAAGAGAGCGCGATAGACAGAGAGAGAAAGAGAGACACAGAGAGAGAGCAAGACAGAGAGAAAGAGAGCGCGATAGACAGAGAGAGACAGAGAGAGACACAGAGAGAGAGCAAGACAGAGAGAAAGAGAGCGCGATAGACAGAGAGAGACAGAGAGAGACACAGAGAGAGAGCAAGACAGAGAGAAAGAGAGTGCGATAGACAGAGACAAAGAGAGAGACAGAGACAGATAAACAACCAGAGAGATTTATGTTTATTTATTTTCCCTTTTGTACTTTAACTATTTGCACATAATCTGAATTTGACATTTCTTTAGTAATTCTGTGAATGTAAAGTAAAGTTTACTGTAAAAAAAATGTATTGTTTATTTCACTTTTACTTATTATCTATTTCACTTGCTTTGTCAATGTAAACATGTGTTTCCCATGCCAATAAAGCCCCTTAAATTGAAATTGACAGAGAGCGAGTGGGCAGAGTAAAGGTAGCTGGGTAGATCCCGTTCCTGTGTGATGTAACCCCTGGCAAACACCAGTTTGGCCCAGTAAACCCTCAGTGTGTTGACATTCCTACCCCCCCCCCCCCCTCCCCTTACTCCACTAAGCTAAGGAACGGAGCCTACTGGCCAACAGTTACTCTGATGTGTCTGGTCTCTTCTACAATTTCAACAAACTATATGGTTGCCTAGCTACCATTTGGAAGAGTGAAAACAGCCCTAAGTAATGTGGTGTGTAATAACGGGGGGAGCATGGAGAGCTGTGAACGGCTTACCTGTAAGAGAGAAGCATTACTGAGACTCAGTCTGAAGAGGTGGTTTCTGGAGACAGAGGAGAGAGAGTTCTAACCAACATGATGGCATATTCTACATCAGGAAAACAAACAAGCAAAAGTCTGTTGTGTTGGATGTGTGTGTACATGTAAAATAGGTGGTCTTTGTGTGGGTTGCACGTGTGTGTGTGTGTGTGTGTGTGTGTGTGTGTGTGTGTGTGTGTGTGTGTGTGTGTGTGTGTGTGTGTGTGTGTGTGTGTGTTAGGTGTGTGTGTGTGTGTGTGTGTGTCTCACCTAGCTCCCACAATCAGCTGGTTTCTGGTCAGGTCAAGGGTCAGCTGGGAAAAGTCTTTCACTCCGGGACGAGAGAATCCTGACATCCAGGGACTCAGTGCTGAAAGGAGGAAGAGGAGGGAAGGAAGATGAGGAGGTGAAAGGAGTGTGAACATCCAGTCGGTTGGGAAGCCGACACTAAACGGTCGCTGGCTCAGGCCCTGCTCTGACTGTGTGAAAAGTCTCTCCCCTGACGCTTTACCTGAAACATGGGGATGAGCCTTTCAGCCTGTGTCATCAACTGATTTTTCACGAGGCATCAACCAGCTCCTGTAGATCCATTATGACAGTAGCAGGCTAACACAGTAGTAGCATGTTGACACATCTGTATCATATCAAGATCAGTGTGACTGTGTGAGCGGGTGGCTCAAAACCAAAAGCTGCCAAACCAGCAGATAATCTCTCCTTGATCCCTGTGCTGAAACGCATGCTGACCCTTACCAGAGGCTGAGCTAAAGTTAGCCTGCTTCATTAGATGGAGAATGAGAGACAGAGGGAGAGTTAGGGGAGGGAGAGAGAGAAAGAGAGAGAGAGGGGGAAACAGAGGGGGAGACAGAGAAAGAGAGAGTGAGAGAGAGAGAGAGAGAGAGAGAGAGAGAGAGAGAGAGAGAGAGAGAAAAGAGAGAGGGGGAAACAGAGGGGGAAACAGAGGGGAGAGAGAGAAAGAGAGAGAGAGACAAAGAGAGAGGGAGAGACAAGAGAGACAGAGAAAGAGAGTGAGAGACAAAGAGAGAGTGAGAGACAAACAGAGGGGAAACAGAGAGGGAGACAGAAAAGAGAGAGATGAGAGACAGAGAGGAGAAAGAGAGGGGGGAAACAGAGAGGGAGACAGAGAAAGAGAGAGTGAGAGACAAAGAGAGAGAGAAAGAGAGAGAGAGAGGGGGAAACAGAGAGGGAGACAGAGAAAGAGAGAGTGAGAGACAAAGAGAGAGAGAAAGAGAGAGAGGGGGAAACAGAGAGGGAGACAGAGAAAGAGAGAGTGAGAGACAAAGAGAGAGAGAAGAGAGAGAGAGGGAGAAACAGAGGGAGACAGAGAAAGAGAGTGAGAGACAGAGAGAGAGAGAAAGAGAGAGGGAAACAGAGGGAGAAACAGAGAGGGAGACAGAGAAAGAGAGAGTGAGAGACAAAGAGAGAGAGAGAGAAAGAGAGAGAGAGAGAGAGAGGGGGGAAACAGAGGGAGACAGAGAAAGAGAGAGTGAGAGACAAAGAGAGAGAAAGAGAGAGAGGGGGAAACAGAGAGGGAGACAGAGAAAGAGAGAAAGACAGAGAGAGGGGAGACAGATGAAGACAGAGAGAGAGAGCGAGAGACAGAGGAAGACAGAGAGAGAGAGCGAGAGAGACAGATGAAGACAGAGAGAGAGCGAGAGACAGAGGAAGACAGAGAGAGAGAGCAGAGAGACAGAGGAAGACAGAGAGAGAGAGCGAGAGAGACAGAGGAAGACAGAGAGAGAGAGAGAGAGACAGAGGAAGACAGAGAGAGAGGGAGAGACAGAGGAAGACAGAGAGAGAGGGAGAGACAGAGGAAGACAGAGAGAGA
Source organism: Oncorhynchus masou masou (assembly GCF_036934945.1). Classification (NCBI taxonomy): domain Eukaryota; kingdom Metazoa; phylum Chordata; class Actinopteri; order Salmoniformes; family Salmonidae; genus Oncorhynchus; species Oncorhynchus masou. The sequence continues at coordinate 23,034 of NW_027008364.1, read as the reverse complement.
GGGAGAGACAGAGGAAGACAGAGAGAGAGAGCGAGAGACAGAGGAAGACCGAGAGAGAGATGGAGAGAGAGCGGGTGTTAGAGAGAGAGAAAGAGATGGGGGAGACAAAGAGGTCTTTGGGGGGAGGGAGGGATGTACCCAAAGCAATAAAGCCAGGGTTTGTTTTGGTGTCCTGATGATAATGTAACTCGACACCCAGTCAAAACAGCCAAGGCTCAGGACTCTGCACCAATAGAAAGACTGTTTGATGGGCAAATATAAACAGTTTAGCTTGGATGCGTCCAACTGGGGACTTTAAATTGAGGAGATAGAGACACAACTTCAAAACAAATGGGAAAAGTCAGAGAAGGCGAGCAAAGACGTTCTCATATCGACGTGATATCAGCCTGAACTAGATTCTTGCAACAAAGTTCAGTGTATCTCAGCAACAGTTTAATATATAGATCATTTCTACAGACGACAGGTGATGTTAAGTGTATTTCAAAATCATAACACTGTAATATGAAAAAAGCCTCAGCCATTGAGATAGTATTGTAAAATGTGAAAGTCCACACCACTCTGCTAACACAGACAGACTGTTAATCAGAACCACTAGTACCCCAAACCTCACACTGTTAAAACAGACCTTTGGTTCTTGGTCCATAATATGAAGTTAATGCTCCCTCTGGGTGGGAATAATCTCCTTCCAAAATGAGAAATGGTATCCTGCATAAAGGTTAGTCCCTCTGAAACCTTTCAATGACGACGATATTAAAAATGAAAAATGGCACACAACTTCTGACAGCATTCGTATCACACCATAAACATCCCCTTCTGGATAGAGTTGCTACTGTACGCTGCTATGAGCTCTTTACAAGATGTCTAACCGAGTTCTCACTAACACAATGTTGTGGAGTTGTGCCTGTTTCACACCAGGTCAGAACATGTAGTCGCTACAGTTCTATTCTCTAGTAGATGGATCAATGAATAAATATATTGAATGCTTTCATTTCTCATAGGGAAATGTGCAGCAACATACAGGCATGCTTGACACAATGTCACTGGATCTGAATGGCTTCAAATCAAATATTATTGGTCACATACACATGGTTAGCAGATGTTATTGGTCACATACACATGGTTAGCAGATGTTATTGGTCACATACACATGGTTAGCAGATGTTATTGGTCACATGCACATGGTTAGCAGATGTTACACATGGGTTAGCAGATGTTATTGGTCACATACACATGGTTAGCAGATGTTATTGGTCACATACACATGGTTAGCAGATGTTATTGGTCACATGCACATGGTTAGCAGATGTTATTGGTCACATGCACATGGTTAGCAGATGTTATTGGTCACATGCACATGGTTAGCATGTTATTGGTCACATGCACATGGTTAGCAGATGTTATTGGAAGTGTAGCTAAATGCTTGTAAAAGGACTAGAAGCGAGGCAGCCCTCTCTGTCGATGCCATCTTTAAAAGGCTTCAGTCCATATCCATGTTTGTCTACAGCGGGAGATGGGCAACTGCTTCTTCTGTAGGCCTGCGATCAATTCCACCCCCAAAATATGTCAGTCACTGACAGCACGTGTCAGCTAACATGTTTTAGATTGGTAAGTTAGTCTTGCCAGCTATCTAAACTTGTAGTAATCATGGTTGAATTACCGACCGGGGCCCATTGATTTTATTAGTCACTCTCACTCAGAAATCATATTAAAAACTGCAAACATTTCTCTCCACCCAATGGCCAAATGTGAAGAATTGCAGGAAATAACTATAAAACGTCAAATTTTTCTCTCTGCTGTCATGAGGGGAAAAAAGTTGATGTCACTTCGGGCCGTCAACATGCTGACTGCATGTTTTACATTTGTAAACAATTCTTATTTACAATGACGGCCTACCCCGGCCAAACCCTCCCCTACCACGGCCAAACCCTCCCCTACCCCGGCCAAACCCTCCCCTACCCCGGCCAAACCCCTCCCTACCCCGACAAAACCCTCCCCTACCCCGACAAAACCCTCCCCTACCCCGACCAAACCCTCCCCCCTACCCCGGCCAAACCCTCCCCTACCCCAACCAAACCCTCCCCTACCCCGGCCTACCCCTCCCCCTACCCCGGCCTACCCCTCCCCCTACCCCGGCCAAACCCTCCCCTACCCCGGCCAAACCCCCCCCTACCCCGGCCTACCCAGACCCCGACCCCGGAGCCCTCCCTGGGCCAACCCTCCCCTACCCCGCGAGCCCTCCCCACCCCGGGAGCCCCCTCCCTGGGTAGGCAGACCCTCCCCTACCCTCGGGAAACCCTCCCCTACCCCGACCAAAGCCCTCCCCTTGTGTGGGTACCCCAGCCCACTCCCTACCCCGACCAAACCCTCCCCACCCCGGCCAAACCCTCCCTACCCCAGACCAAACCCTCCACTACCCTTGTGAGGCAAACCCTCCCCTATCCCTCCCTAGCCCTGTGTGGGTAGGCAAACCCTCCCCTACCCCGGTCTACCCTCCCCTACCCCGGCCTACCCACTCCCCTAGAAGCCTGTGTACCCCGGCCAAACCCTCCCCACCCCGGAGCCTTGTGTCCCCTACCCCGGCAAACCCTCCCCTACCCCGGCCTACCCTCCCCTACCCACGGCCAAACCCTTGTGTGGGTAGGCCTACCCTCCCCTACCCCGGCGAAACTCGGAGAAGCTGTGGGCTGGGCAGACCAGCGAGCCACCGCCCTTGTGGGTAGGCTCTCAATCACAGCCGGTTGTGATACAGCAGAACCGAACCACTCGGGAGCCCTGTGTGGGTAGGCAGACTCGAGCACTGGGATGCCCTGTGCCTTAGACAGACCCGCGAGCCCCTCGGGAGCCCTGTGTGGGTAGGCAGACTCGCGAGCCACTGAGCCCTGTGTGGGTAGGCAGACCCGCGAGCCACTCGGGAGCCCTGTGTGGGTAGGCAGACCAGCGAGCCACTCGGGAGCCCTGTGTGGGTAGGCAGACCCGCGAGCCACTCGGGAGCCCTGTGTGGGTAGGCAGACCAGCGAGCCACTCGGGAGCCCTGTGTGGGTAGGCAGACCAGCGAGCCACTCGGGAGCCCTGTGTGGGTAGGCAGACCCGCGAGCCACTCGGGAGCCCTGTGTGGGTAGGCAGACCAGCGAGCCACTGGGAGCCCTGTGTGGGTAGGCAGACTCAGCGAGCCACTCCAGGAGCCCTGTGTGGGTAGGCAGACCAGCGAGCCACTCGGGAGCCTTGTGTGGGTAGGCAGACCAGCGAGCCACTCGGGAGCCCTGTGTGGGTAGGCAGACCAGCGAGCCACTCGGGAGCCCTGTGTGGGTAGGCAGAACCGCGAACCACTCGGGAGCCCTGTGTGGGTAGGCAGACCAGCGAGCCACTCGGGAGCCCTGTGTGGGTAGGCAGACCAGCGAGCCACTCGGGAGCCCTGTGTGGGTAGGCAGACCAGCGAGCCACTCGGGAGCCCTGTGTGGGTAGGCAGACCAGCGAGCCACTCGGGAGCCCTGTGTGGGTAGGCAGACCCGCGAGCCACTCGGGAGCCCTGTGTGGGTAGGCAGACCAGCGAGCCACTCGGGAGCCCTGTGTGGGTAGGCAGACCAGCGAGCCACTCGGGAGCCCTGTGTGGGTAGGCAGACCAGCGAACCACTCGGGAGCCCTGTGTGGGTAGGCAGACCCGCGAGCCACTCGGGAGCCCTGTGTGGGTAGGCAGACCCGCGAGCCACTCGGGAGCCCTGTGTGGGTAGGCAGACCCGCGAACCACTCGGGAGCCCTGTGTGGGTAGGCAGACCAGCGAGCCACTCGGGAGCCCTGTGTGGGTAGGCAGACCAGCGCGAGCCACTCGGGAGCCCTGTGTGGGTAGGCAGACCAGCGAGCCACTCGGGAGCCCTGTGTGGGTAGGCAGACCAGCGAGCCACTCGGGAGCCCTGTGTGGGTAGGCAGACCCGCGAACCACTCGGGAGCCCTGTGTGGGTAGGCAGACCAGCGAGCCACTCGGGAGCCCTGTGTGGGTAGGCAGACCAGCGAGCCACTCGGGGCCCTGTGTGGGTAGGCAGACCAGCGAGCCACTCGGGAGCCCTGTGTGGGTAGGCAGACCCGCGAGCCACTCGGGAGCCCTGTGTGGGTAGGCAGACCCGCGAGCCACTCGGGAGCCCTGTGTGGGTAGGCAGACCAGCGAGCCACTCGGGAGCCCTGTGTGGGTAGGCAGACCAGCGAGCCACTCGGGAGCCCTGTGTGGGTAGGCAGACCAGCGAGCCACTCGGGAGCCTTGTGTGGGTAGGCAGACCAGCGAGCCACTCGGGAGCCCTGTGTGGGTAGGCAGACCAGCGAACCACTCGGGAGCCCTGTGTGGGTAGGCAGACCCGCGAGCCACTCGGGAGCCCTGTGTGGGTAGGCAGATCCGCAGCCACTCCGGGAGCCCTGTGTGGTAGGCATCCAGGGAGCCCTGTGTGGGTAGGCAGACCAGCGAGCCACTCGGGAGCCCTGTGTGGGTAGGCAGACCAGCGAGCCACTCGGGAGCCCTGTGTGGGTAGGCAGACCAGCGAGCCACTCAGGAGCCCTGTGTGGGTAGGCAGACCACTCGCGAGCCACAGTGGCCCCTCTTCAGAGTTCTTGTGGCCCCACCCACATCAGAGTTGCCCATCCGGTCTCCAGTAAGACAACAATAGCAGACAGCAGTGTTCCCTGAGCTACATAGTGATGCCAGTCTCAGCCACATTGAACCAGCATGTGACAAGTGTGACAAGTGTCTGATGATTGACAGTTGACTGACAGAACAGTTTACCATTCTCCCCTCTCTTCCTCCCCCCCCTCCTCTCCTCAGACCCCTTTCAGAAACTACACCCCAGAGGGGGGGAGCATCCTGGCAAAGGACAGACACTTTCTAACAGACATCCAAATGGAGTGGAAAGTAGTCTCTCTCTCTATCTCTGGATAATGGAACCCTGAAAAGAGCTGACTGTGGAGGGAAGGAGTGAGGGGGGGGTTGGGGATGAGAGAGAGCAAGAATAGACAACTCTCTTACAAGGAAAAGGCTCCAGAAATGAGAGGAGTCCAATTATCTACAATCACAAAATGTTGCTGTCCTTTGGGTTTCTCTTGGGCCAGACCCATATAGCTGGCGTTCCGGGCAGAGGAGTGATTGAGAAGCATGAGGCTGCAGAATCCTCAGAGGAGATAGCAGTGAATAGCAAACCATTGTGAAACGTCTCATTGGAATAATGATGCTAGTGAGGAGTAGATTTGCAAAATGGTATTGGAAATCTGTCAAATACTTTCGCTATGCTTGACTGAGCTGCCTGGAGCACCGCAACCAATTGCATACTCTTAAAAATGCAACCCCTGCCTACCCGGCACAACAGGCAAATGGTCAAAGTATCTCATGTGCTCACCTTTGTATGGGACGATGGGATGAACTTTCCTGGTACACTCCGGTAGGGGTGGGAACGGACTCTCAACGTTGACCAATGGCTGCTGGCATAGACAGAGTGGCAGGCAGAGGAGCAGCACTAGACCAACGGGATGAAGGGACACAAACTCCCACAGAGACGTCGCCATGGTTACGGGGCCAACCACGCCCACCATACCTCTAACTGGTCCTCGCAGGACACACCTGAGGGAGGAAGGACAGAGCTGTCAGTCAAACATACACATGGCCAATGACGATAGATTATAACATGCAGACAGCCAATCACCACTTAGACAGTAAAGTGCAGTGAAAGACAACTAGAACGACATTGTCTTCTGTATAAAATGTATTTGAGCTTTTAGATATTTTTACTCCTTGAAAGATATGGGAACTAAAGGTAGATAGAGCAGCGTGTCAGCTGAACACCACAGACCATAGATAATACTATGTTTTAGATATGCAGGGGTTGAGGGAACAGTGTGTGGTCCCCCTTAATCCCCTTTAGCCGATAGAATAAGAGAACAATGGCCTATTTTCATAGAGTAGAATAGTTTAGTATAGAATAGTTTACAATAAAATTGTTTAGTATAGAATAGTTTACAATAAAATAGTTTAGTATAGAATAGTTTACATTAAAATAGTTTACATTAGAATAGTTTAGTATAGAATAGTTTAGTATAGAATAGTTTAGTTAAAATATTAAAATAGTTTAGTAAAATAGTTTAATAGTTTACATAAAATAGTTTACATTAAAATAGTTTAGTATAGAATAGTTTAGTATAGAATAGTTTAGTATAGAAAAGTTTAGTATAGAATAGTTTAGTATAGAATAGTTTAGTATAGAATAGTTTAGTATAGAATAGTTTAGTATAGAATAGTTTAGTATAGAATAGTTCAGTATATAATATTTATAGAATAGTTTAGTGTAGAATAGATTAGTGTAGTTTACAGTAGAATAGATTAGTATAGAATAGTTTAGTATAGTTTAAAATAGTTTAGTATAGAATAGTTTAGTATAGAATAGTTTAGTATAGAATAGTTTAGTTTAGAATAGAATAGTTCAGTATATAATATTTTATTATAGAATAGTATAGTGTAGTATAGATTAGTATAGAATAGTTTAGTATAGAAAAGTTTAGTATAGAATAGTTTAGTGTAGAAAAGTTTAGTATAGAATCATTTAGTTTAGTATAGAAAAGTTTAGTATAGAATAGAATACCGGATACCAAGTCTAGGACCAAAGGCTCCTCAACAGCTTCTAGCCCCAAGCCATAAGATTGCTGAACAATTCATAAAATCGGATTACCTCAACTTGCCTGTACCCCCACACACTGACTCGGTACAGGTGCCCCCTGTATATACCCCCCCGCACTGACTCGGCACAGGTGCCACCTGTGCCACCTGACTCGGTATGCCCCTGTATATACCCCCACACTGACTCAGTACAGGTACCACCTGTATATACCCCCACACTGACTCGTGGTGCCCCCTGTATATACCCTCCACACTGACTCAGCAGGTACCACCTGTATATACCCCCCACACTGACTCGGTACAGGTGCCCCCTGTATAGAATACAGGTACCACCTGTATAAAATGAGAATGTATAGAATAGTATAGTCTAGAATACCCCCACACTGTGTAAAATAGAATGTATAGAATAGTATAGTCTAGAATAGTGGTACAGGTAAAATAGAATGTATAGAATAGTATAGAATAAAATAGTGTAAAATACACTGACTCGGTACAGGTGCCCCTGTATATACCCCCCACACTGACTCGTCTAGAATAGTGTAAAATGCCCCCTGAATAGTATACTGAATAGAATAGTGTAAAACTAGAATAGTATAAAATAGTATAGAATGACTAGAATATACCCCCCAATATCATAGGTATATTAGTCCATCAGAGACTGACATTCTTCTTCTGTTCTGCTCCCAACACCCCCCACACTGAGACAGACAGACTCAAATACCCCCCACACTGACTCGGTACAGGTACCACCTGTATATACCCCCCATCTGTTACTGTAATACCCCCACACTGACTCGGTGGTGCCACCTTATATACAACCGTCTCTCCAGGTGCATGTTATACCCCCACACTGACCTGGCACAGGTGGAACCCTCCTTCGGTACAGGTCCTTAAACCCCCCACACTGATGTGGAGCAAGTGAAGGAAGAAGGAATACCCCCCACATCAAGGCGTATATACCCCCCACACTGACTGCACAGGTGCCACCTAAACACACTCTGGCCAGGTGCCACCTGTATATACCCCCACACTGCTCACAGCAGTGCCCTCGGACCCCCCACACACTGGTACCACCTGTTGGCCCCCCACACTTGGCACAGGTCCACCTGTCTAAAACCATCTGGGTGCTTAATGCCCCAGGTACCACCTGTATCACCATGGGCATCAGCAGACTGACTGGCACACACACTGTACTGTACATCACTGGTACAGGTAAAATACACACACCACACACAATGATCGTGCATGCACCTGTATGGACACTGACACAGGTCCACCTGTATATACCCCCACACTGACACAGGTGCCACCTGTATTTAGCCTTGTTGTTGTTATTCTTATTGTGTTAATTTTTATTATTCCTTTTATTTTAGTCTACATCATAAATATTTTCTCTCCCCAATGTCACTTGTTGGTTAAAGGCTGAAGGATTTCTGGAGTCTATACTTGTTTTTATGTGACAAATAAAGTTTGATTTGATTAATAGTATAGAATAGTGAGACCATTGTAAAATAGAATGTATAGAATAGTTCAGTCTAGAACTGTAAAATGAATTGGTGTTAAAATGGGCGTCAATAGTATAGCTGTCTAGAATAGTGTAAAAATAGAATAGGTGGTGTAAAATAGAATAGTATAGAATAGAATAGTGTAAAATAGAATAGTATAAAATAGTCTAGAATAGTATAGAATATAATAGTGTAAAATAGAATAGTATTGAATAGAATAGTGTAAAATAGAATAGTATTGAATAGAATAGTGTGTGAATAGTATAGAATGTCTAGAACAGTGTAAAATTGTATAGTGAATGTGTGTGAATAGTGTATAGAATAGTCTAGAATGTGTGTCCATCAGAGACGTTCTTCTTCTGTTCTGTGACGTACATGATCATCTGAGTCAGGTATCTTGGATGATGAGAAGGGAAGAAGGAAGCATCAAGCGTCTGCAGTCCTAAACATCTGGCCCTAGCTATTATGGCAGTAGATACAGTAGGTTCCAGTCAAAACCATGGTAACAGCAGACGCATGTACTTGCATCATGGAAAACACACACGATGATTAGTGATGTGGATGATTATGAACAGATGCATTTTTTCAGCCACAACTGTGCTGAAGGTATAGGGGGAAGGTTGATCATTAATGTCTTAATTAGGAGTTTGTGATGTGTGTGCGTGTGTGTGCGTGTACACTGATCAGAGTCAGGTATCTTGGATGAGAGAAGGGAGGGTCAAATTATGGCAGTAGATACAGTAGGTTGTTGGGTAACACCATTCCTGATATTGATTAACAAAATGATTAGGAACACCTTCCTAATTGTGATTAACAAAACATTAGGAACATGTAGCCTATATATGCTGATTAACAAAACATTAGAAACACCTTCCTAATATTGATTAACAAAACATTAGGAACACCTTCCAAATATTGATTAACAAAACATAAGAAACACCTTCCTAATATTGATTAACAAAACATTAGAAACACCTTCCTAATATTGAGTAACAAAACATGCACCCCCTATTGATTAACAGAACAGCCTTCAATTTGTCAAAACATGGACTCTGCAAGGTGTTGAAAGTGTTCCACAGGGACACCTTCCTAATGTTGACACTAAAACATTAGTGATTAACAAAACATTAGGAACACCTTCCTAATATTGTTAAGAAAACATAAGAAACACCTTCCTAATATTGATTAACAAAACATTAGCGTTCCTAATATTGAGCCATCGCCGCCTCCATTTCTCATATATCCATTTGTTTTGTCTTGTTCCCAACGGTGTCACTTCCTCCAAGGTTTTCATTCCATAATTACTGCATGTATTTAGTCCTCTGTTCCCCACCATGTCTTTGTGTGTAATTGTTTATTGTTATGTGGATTTTGTCAGGCACTACACTTTTGCTATGTTCCGTGTTTTGGCACGTTATTGTTCTTATGTGCTGTCATTTTTGGACCGGATTTAAAGTGCGCCTGTTTCTTACACTCTGTGGAACCCAGACACAGTCCAAACCCTCCTACCACCCAGCCAGCAATAAATCATGCAACACAACTTTGATTATAGGCTTTACTCCAGGCCCTCTGTTGTCTCTAATTGGCCTTTGGATCTAAGTCCTGACCAGGCAACTTACTCATTAAACTGCTGCCCTACACAGTGTGTGCATCCCAAATGGCACCCTATTCCCTATAGAGTGCACTACCTTGGACCAGAGCCCATGGCATACAGTTCTGAAGAACCATGAATCAAACTGGACAATAGAGGCTAGTAGTCCGTGTCACAGTCTCACAGCTGGGCAACTTCTAGCCAATGACTCTCCACCAGTTATGAATAGATGTTAGATCTCAGCAGTGGTGGAAAAACTACTCAAGTATGACAGTTGTAAAGTAAAGATACCTTGATAGAAAATGACTCAAGTAAAAGTGAAAGTAACCCAGTAAAATACAACGTGAGTAAAAGTCTATAAGTATTTGGTTTTAAAATATATTTAAGTATCAAGAGTAAATTAAATTGCTCAAATGTATCAAAAGTAAAAGTATATTTTTTTAATGAGACGGATAGCCAAGGGCACACTATAAAACTAATTTACAAAGAAGCATTTATGTTTAGTGAGTCCACTAGGTCAGAAGCATTAGGGATGACCAGGGATGTTCTCTTGAAGTGTGTGAATTGGACCCTTTTCCTGTCAAAATGTATATAAGTACATTATTTTCTTTAGGAATGTAGTGAAGTAAAAGTTGCCAAAAATATGAATAGTAAAGTAGAGTACGAATACCCCAAAAACAACTTAAGAAATACTTTAAAATATTTTTACTTAACTACTTTACACCACTGGATCTCAGTATGGAGAAGTGTTTAGGCTTCTCCAATGGCCAATGGCTAGCTCCACCAGTTAGAGAGAGAGAATAGCAGTAGTTCAGAGCTCATGATTGACTGGTCCAGACAGGGGAGAGTAGGGGCTGGTCCAGACAGACAGAGGAGAGTAGGGGCTGGTCCAGACAGACAGAGGAGAGTAGGGGCTGGTCCAGACAGACAGGGGAGAGTAGGGGCTAGTCCAGACAGTGGAGAGTAGGGCTTGTCAGACAGGGAGAGAGTGGTCCAGACAGACAGGGAGAGTAGGGGCTGGTCCAGACAGACAGGAGGGGAGACAGACAGGGGAGAGTAGGGGCTGGTCCAGTAGGGGCTGGAGAGTCCAGACAGACAGGGACAGGAGAGTAGGGCTGGTCCAGACAGACAGGGAGAGTAGGGGCTGGTCCAGACTGGTCCAGACAGAGAGTAGGGAGAGACAGGGGCTGGTCCAGACAGACAGGGAGAGTAGGGGCTGGTCCAGACAGACAGGGAGAGTAGGGGCTGGTCCAGACAGACAGGGAGAGTAGGGGCTAGTCCAGACAGACAGTGGAGAGTAGGGGCTTGTCCAGACAGACAGGAGAGAGTAGGGGCTGGTCCAGACAGACAGGGAGAGAGGGGCTAGGGGCTGGTCCAGACAGACAGGGGAGACAGACAGGGAGGTAGGGGCTGGTCCAGACAGACAGGGGAGAGTAGGGGCTAGTCCAGACAGACAGGGAGAGTAGGGCTGGTCCAGACAGACAGGGAGAGTAGGGGCTGGTCCAGACAGAGAGAGTAGGGCCTAGTCCAGACAGACAGGGAGAGAGAGACAGACAGGGAGAGTAGGGGCTGGTCCAGACAGACAGGAGAGAGTAGGGCCTGGTCCAGACAGACAGGGAGAGTTGGGGCTGGTCCAGACAGACAGGGAGAGAGGAGGGCCAGACAGACAGGAGAGAGTGGTACAGACAGACAGGGGGAGAGTTGGGGCTGGTCCAGACAGACAGGAGAGAGTAGGAGCTGGTCCAGACAGACAGGGGAGAGTAGGGTCTGGACTGCCCTGTAGCCTGGGGTTTTGAGGCAGACATGGCCCTGATAGGAGGGTGTCTGTAGCTGTAACCCTAACACCCACACACCTTCCCCACACACACACTCCCTCCACATCTTCTAATGAGTGTTACCCGTTCTCCTCTGGCCTGCCACAGACTCTCATTCTCCCTCCACTCTCTCCAGACCCCCTAAAGTCAGGTCTGTATTGACCATGTCTAATCCACCTCAATGGCCCAGACCCACAAAATCCCTCTAAAGCCTGCTCCCAAACCAGGGGTGGCATCTCTAGAGCCCTCTATGATCCAGCTCCATTCAGATATGAGCCTGAACCAAAGAGAGGAAGAGAGAGGGAAAGAGACGGGGAAGGGAGGGAGGAAAACATCTCAAAGAAGAAGACAGAGAACAATGTGTTGTAAAAGCACATAAAGGTCCTTTATACGGATGCCAAGTCCTTTTATGGACATATCAAATGTGATCATCTGTGAAAGATGAGACAGTCTAACTACTGGGTAGAGCGAGATGATGTGTCAAACATGGTGAAAACCCCCTGGGGAGATGGAAGGAGTGGATAAATGCTGCGTTGGTGGCCTGTCTGGACAGCCGTGGGACTACAGTACCGTTTATACTGGAACAATGAGGATGTGCTGCTAACAGGGACTTAATGACCAACAAACAGCATGTTTAAAGTCAACGCTAATGAAGGCTTCGTCAACCCTTTATAAGGCCTTCGTAGATGCTTCACAAAGGTTTTATAAGTCACACTATATAACAGGTGTTAAGGATATATCTGGATATGTGGCATAACCCTTTTCCCCATCCTTTACATAACATTTATTGATGAATGATCTGTGAAGCATTTGTGAAGGTCTTAAAAAGGTTTTTAAATGGTTGCTTGGTTTAAGTGGGACCACAGCTTTTACGTGGAATGACAAGGCACTCTCTCTGGAGAGGGAGCAGAGCAAGGTATGGCAGACAGAATCTAGCCCCTTTCTCTCACAGCCATGAGATGCTTTACATGTTTCTGGCCAATGAAAGTCCAGACACAACAACTACCACACCATACTGGCAGTTCCTAGAAATGTGTCTTGTTAAAGGTTTCAGAATGTCAACTATTTCACTTATGGCTAATTCTCAGAGAGAAGTGTTCCTTCTATCAATCCATTACTAACATTGTAACAACATTAGCACTTGGTTGTACAGGGGTTTCAGCAGACTCTGAACTAATGCCTCTCATTTGGGAAATTAAATGTTGGCTTTATGGACGAAACGGAATGGAATTAAAAGGATTTGGAGATCAACAAATAGTGAGGACCTGGAGTGAAGTTTGAAGAAAAAGTATAAATCTGATAAACCAATGTGTGTGAAATGACACCACAATGTACACCATTATGCTGCTCTCATTATACACCATTATGCTGCTACCTTTATACACCATTATGCTGCTACCTTTATACACCATTATGCTGCTACCTTTTATACACCATTATGCTGCTCTCATTATACACTATGATGCTGCTCTCATTATACACCATTATGCTGTTCTCATTATACACCATTATGCTGCTTATACACCATTATGCTGCTACCATTATACACCATTATGCTGCTCTCATTATACACCATTATGCTGTTCTCATTATACACCATTATGCTGCTCTCATTATACACCATTATGCTGCTACTCATTATACACCATTATGCTGCTACCTTTATACACCATTATGCTGTTCTCATTATACACCATTATGCTGCTACCTTCATACACGGAAATGCGAGTTTCTAAATTATACACCATCATGCTGTTCTCATTATACACCATTATGCTGCTACCTTCATACACCATTATGCTGTTCTCATTATACACCATTATGCTGCTACTCATTATACACCATTATGCTGCTCTCATTATACACCATTATGCTGCTTTTATAAACCATTATGCTGTTCTCATTATACACCATTATGCTGCTACCTTCATACACTATTATGCTGCTCTCATTATACACCATTATGCTGTTCTCATTATACACCATTATGCTGCTCTCATTATACACCATTATGCTATTACACAGCATTATGCTGCTCTCATTATACACCATTATGCTCCTATTATACACCATTGTAACTTTATACACCATTATGCTGCTACCTTTATACACCATTATGCTGCTCTCATTATACACCATTATGCTGTTCTCATTATACACCATTATGCTGCTACCTTATACACCATTATGCTGTTCTCATTATACACCATTATGCTGCTCTCATTATACACCATTATGCTGTTCTCATTATACACCATTATGCTGCTCTCATTATACACCATTATGCTGCTTTCATGAATTATGCTACCTTTATACACCATTATGCTGTTTCATTATACACCATTATACACCTACCTTCATACACCATTATGCTGCTCTCATTATACACCATTATGCTGCTCTCATTATACACCATTATGCTGTTCTCATTATACAAAATTATGCTGCTCTCATTATACACCATTATGCTGCTACATTATACACCATTATGCTGTTTCGATGAATTTTGAGCATCGGTAATAACCATTATGCTGGATTTTTGAATACACCATTTCGTTTTTTCTCATTATACACCATTATGCTGCTCTCATTATACAAAACATTATGCTTTTGAGAATCGGTACACCATTATGCTGGATTTTTGTATTATACACCATTTGCTGTTCTCATTATACACCATTATGCTGTTCTGGGCATTATACACCATTATGATGAATTTTGAGCATGTTGTCTCATTATTTATGCGGTGGATTTTACACCATTATGCTGCTCTCATTATACACCATTATGTACACTGGGTGTTTCCATTATACACCATTATGCTGCTGGATTTTATACACCATTATGCTGCTACCTTTATACACCATTATGCTGGGCTACACGGATACACCATTATGCTGTTTCATTATACACCATTATGCTGGATTTTTGATTTTACACCATTATTTTCTCATTATACACCGAAAAACGTTCACGTTATGTTATGCTGCTCATCGGTAAAAATTTCGCGGTAATTTTTCGTTTATTTCTCATTATACACCATTATGCTGTTCTCACGATTATACACCATTATGCTGGTAGATTTATACACCATTATGCTGTTCTCATTATACACCATTATGCTGCTACCTTCATACACCATTATGCAGGACCTTTATACATGAGTTATGCTGTTACCTCATTATACACCATTATGCTGCTACCTTTATACACCATTATGCTGTTCTCATTATACACCATTATGCTGCTACCTTCATACACCATTATGCTGTTCTCATTATACACCATTATGCTAAATCATTCTACACCATTATGCTGTTCTCAATATACACCATTATGCTGCTACCTTCATACACCATTATGCTGCTCTCATTATACACCATTATGTTGCTAATTCTACACCATTATGCCGTTCTCATTATACACCATTATGCTGCTACCTTCATACACCATTATGCTGCTCTCATTATACACCATTATGCCGTTCTCATTATACACCATTATGCCGCTCTCATTATACACCATTATGCTGCTCTCATTATACACCATTATGCTGCTCTCATTATACACCATTATGCTGCTCTCATTATATACCATTATGATAATATATTTTGGTCAGGGCTCCTTGAAAAATAGATTCCTATCGCAATGATAATAAATAAATACAATGCACTTCTCATAATGAAAACTCTTTATGAGACCAAAACACTACGTTTTCCTGAATGTTTCCTGAATAAAAAACAAAATAACTAATTGTATTCACCATTATTAACTAATTGTATTCACAAGTATTCACTTCTCAGAAAAGAGGACCAAAAAAGCATACACCTTAGATACTTACATGGACAGAACAAGTATACACTTAGATACTTACATGGACAAAACAAGTAAACAACTTGTGTTCTCCAGTCCCAGTCCAGGCTCCAGTGGCTGTTACTAACTGCTCTTCACCGAGATGTTTCCCTGTGAATCACCAGTGTGTACGTCTTTATTGATTTCCTGCTCCACCTGTTGTGTTCTGGGTGTTCCCTCTAGTAGCTAAACACTGGCTAGAAGTCTCTCCTCACACTCACTCTGTCCCAGATAAAAGGCTGCTCCTACTGGCAGGCTACCATGACTAGTCGCTGTTTTAACTCACCCTAACATTCTACTTGCTGGCAAGGTGTCTGTTTAAAACCACATAAACAACATTACTTTGCTAATCTGAACAGTGAGTGGAGTAGGATCATTTATTCATTATTTCCTTAAGAAAGCAGGGAGCCTCGTCTCTGCTGGACAGGGACAACAGAGTACCCTTTCCATATCCACACCATTACTATAAGCAACATCTTCAAGACACATTTACATGACAACAATGAGATGAATCAGTGAGATATTAATGATATATTGTATTTTTATAAACTGGGTGGTTTGAGCCCTGAAATGATTGGCTGAAAGCCATGGTATATCACACCGTATACCACGGGTATGTCAAAACGCTTTAGTTGTACTGCTCTAATTACGTTGGTAACAGGTTTTATAACACAATAAGGCTACACTGTTTGTGATATATGGCCAAAACAACGTAAGGTCTTGTGTCTCAGGCACGCCCTCCAGTGGTCCATATACCACACCTCCTCGGGCCTTATTGCTTAAATGATAGGGCTAAGACTGTGAATGTTGTATCAGAGAGTATGCAGTGTTATACAATGGGTGGGCTTAATCCTGGATGCTGATTGGTTAAAACTGCTGTTCCAGCCTGTCTATTCCAAGAACTGGCCTATGATGTTGAAATGCCTACACTACTCTGTTCCATCTGACTGTGCAATCCACTGTCTCATCAGCCCAGCCAGGCAATTTATATACTAGATCTACCCTGTAAAAAACATCTAGACATTATCTCATTTCTTTTAGACTAACATTTGGTTTTCAACAGCGCAGATTTGTAAAAACTTGCTGTCTGTTACATTTCCAACATTATTTCAATATTGAAATTCGATCTCCAGGTAAACTAGGGAGTCTTGAATATGTCGGAAGTCGGATGAAATGCAGACAGACTGGCTACTTTTCTCAGCCAGCTGAAATCATGAATTTTGGATTTACAAAGAAATACAGTTAGTTTGCTGTCATTCCAGCTTCAGTTTGAAGTGATTTGTTAGCTGTGTAGTTGGCTAGCTTCTGAACAGTAAACTTGGGAGAGAGCAAATGTTCTATGCCCTGAAATGTCTCATCATTAGCTCATTGTTATAGATGTTTAAATCACTAGACAACAGCTTAAACAAAATGCAAATGCAGCTAATTTGCTATTATTCTAGCTGCACGTGACTGTGTTCGCGTTGGTAGCTAGCAGCAAGGTATAAGAACGTTGCCAGCCATCATTAGAACAATCAACTCCGTAGATTTAGAACAAAGAAACTTAACGACTGGGTCAGGCAAACGAACCGTGTCGGGACCATATATCATGGAAGGATCAAATAGTACGAATACATTCATCAAAGTAATGTTTTTAATGAAAATATGTCAGTCATTATTTGAATATGTCGGTAACCCGTAGTATAAAAGTGAAAATGGACGAGGGGGGTCAATGTAAATTGTCCGGTGGCAATTTTTATGAATTGTTCAGCACTCTAATGGCTTGGGGGTAGACGCTGTTAAGGAGCCTTTGGTCCTAGACTTGGCGCTCCGTACCGCTTTGTCGTGAGGTAGCAGAGAAACAGTCTCTAACTTAACTAGAGGTCAACCGATTATAATTTTTCAACGGCGATACCGATTAATCGGACGATTTTCAAAAATGTATTTGTAATAATGACAATTACAACAATACTGAATGAACACTTGTTTTAACTTAATATAATACATCAATAAAATCAATTTAGACTCAAATAAATAATGAAACATGTTCAATTTGGCTTAAATAATGCAAAAACAAAGTGTTGGAGAAAGTAAAAGTGCAATATGAGCCGTGTAAAAAAGCTAACGTTTAAGTTCCTTGCTCAGAACATGAGAACATATGAAAGCTGGTGGCTCCCTTTAACATGAGTCTTCAATAATCCCAGGTAAGAAGTTTTAGGTTGTAGTTATTATAGGAATTATAGGACTATTTCTCTCTATGCCATTTGTATTTCATTAACCTTTGACTATTGGATGTTCTTATAGGCACTTTAGTATTGCCAGTGTAACAGTATAGCTTCCGTCCCTCTCCTAGCTCCTCCCTGGGCTCGAACCAGGAACACAATGACAACAGCCACCCTCGGCGGCGTTACCCATGCAGAGCCAGGGGAACAACCACTCCAAGTCTCAGAGCGAGTGACGTTTGAAATGCTGTTAGCGCGCACCCCGCTAACTAGCTAGCCATTTCACATCGGTTACACCAGCCTAATCTCGGGAGTTGATAGGTTTGAAGTCATAAACAGCTCAACGCTTGAAGCATTACGAAGAGCTGCTGTCAAACGCACAAAAGTGCTGTTTGAATGAATGCTTACGAGCCTGCTGGTGCCTACCACCGCTCAGACTGCTCTATCAAATCATAGACTTATTATAATATAATAACACACAGAAATACGAGCCTTAGGTCATTAATATGGTCGCATCCGGAAACTATTATCTCGAAAACAAGACGTTTATTCTTTCAGTGAAATACGGAACTGTTCCGTATTTTATCTAACGGGTGGCATCCCAAGTCTAAATATTCCTGTTACATTGCACCACCTTCAATGTTATGTCATAATTAAACATTCTGGCACATTAGGTGGCTCAAACTGATATACACTGACTCTGACTGCAATGAACGCAAGAGAAGTGACACAATTTCACCTGGTTAATATTGCCTGCTAACCTGGATTTATTTTAGCTTAATATGCAGGTTTAAAAATATATACTTCTGTGTATTGATTTTAAGAAAGGCATTGATGTTTATGGTTAGGTACTCATTGGAGCAACGACAGTCGTTTTTCACGAATACGCACCGCATCGATTATGTGCAACGCAGGACACGCTAGATAAACTAGTAATATCATCAACCATGTGGAGTTAACTAGTGATTATTATTGATTGATTGATTGTTTTTTATAAGATAAGTTTAATGCTAGCTAGCAACTTACCTTGGCTTACTGCATTCGCGTAACAGGCAGTCTCCTTGTGTAGTGCAATGTAATCAGGTGGTTAGAGCGTTGGACTAGTTAACTGTAAAGTTGCAAGATTGAATCCCCGAGCTGACAAGGTAAAAATCTGTCGTTCTGCCCCTGAACAAGGCAGTTAACCCACTGTTCCTAGGCCGTCATTGAAAATAAGAATGTGTTCTTAACTGACTTGCCTGGTTAAATAAAGATTAAATAAAGGTGTAAAAAATAAAATTTAAAAACGGCCAAATCGGTGTTCAAAAAATACCGGTTTCCATTGTTATGAAAACTTGAACCTGCCCCACTAATCGGCCATTCATTAATCGGTCGACCTCTACACTACTCTACACGACCTCTACTCTACAGTGTTTCAAAATATCGAGTAACAGCCAAAAGCAACATACAGATAGATATAAGATCTCAATTTGACCAGTGTCTCACAGCAGGAAAATATTGATGCAGCAACAGGGTGATCAAATTAAGATCCTACATCTATACATGCCTCCCATTGAAGCCTTTATGTACCTTCCACGAAAACCAACAATACAGCAAAACAGCATGATAACTTCTGTCTTTTGACTTCTAAAGGCTTGATGCAAGTCTCTATCTACCTTCAGAGTGGTTCAGAGTGGTACCTGCTGAGTCTGGATAGTCTGGTCCCTGCCTCTCCATGAGTCCCTGCCTCCCTGGTCCCTGTCTCCTGAGTCCCTGCCTCCCTGAGTCCCTGCCTCCCTGAGTCCCTGCCTCCTGAGTCCCTGCCTCCCTGAGTCCCTGCCCCTCCTGGTCCCTGAGTCCCTGTCCCTGAGTCACTGTCTCCCTAGTCACTGCATCCCTGGTCCCTGAGTCCCTGGTCCCTGTCCCTGTCCCTCATCCACTGAGGTCTCCCTGGTCCCTGGTCCCTGAGTCACTGTCTCCCTAAGTTACTGAATCCCTGGTCCCTGAGTCCCTGGTCCCTGTCTCCCCTGTCTCCCTGGTCCCTGAGTCCCTGCATCCCTGGTCCCTGAGTCCCTGTCTCCCTGGTCCCCTGAGTCCCTGGAATCCCTGTCTCCTAAGTCCCTGTCTCCTAAGTCCCTGGTCCCTGAGTCCCTGCATCCTTGAGTCACTGCATCCCTGGTCTCCCTGGTCCCTGTCTCCCTGGTCCCTGTCTCCTGAGTCCCTTCCCTGAGTCCCTGTCTCCCTGTCTCCCTATGGTCCCTGGTCCCTGGTCCCTGAGTCCCTGTCTCCCTGGTCCCTGGTCCCTGAGTCCTTGCATCCCTGGTCTCCCTGGTCCCGGAGTCCCTCAGCTAATGGCTGCTATCAAACAGAAGAGAGCATCAGCCCAGATTCAGACCACACCTTCCTACTGTGACTGCATCCCAAAGGCACCTGACCCAACATCAGCATCTACTGTCAACCTCACCCTACACCGTTGGCTACAGTGTGAGAGGCAGGTCATTGTGTGGGTGGGTCACTGTGCCCTTCTCCAACAGAGAGAATGACCTGGACTCTGGAGGCCGAAGGCCCTGGCTGCAACCTGCTGGGAGTTCAGCAGTTGTGAACTTGTGATGATTAATGAACCAACTAGTACTGCCATTCAATTGCTGAACTTGCCTTTGTTGCCCTGAAAAAAGCTCTGGCTGGGAGAGGGGGCAGAGAGAGAGAGACAGACAGACAGAGGCACAGAGGGGCAGAGAGAGAGGCAGACCTAGGCGAGGCCCAATGTTCTGACCGCTTTGTCTGCCGACTTGAATAGGGGAACAGGTGTCGGCTCCCTCCATAGTTTTTTGTACTGAATGACGGCAACTTCTTGACAATGGGAAATGACGCAATTACAAGGGACTGAGGCTGGGTAATTGGGTAGCAGATTGACAGGGTTTAGCTAATCTGACTCTGTGTTCAAATAGTGTTTGTTTTCTCAAATGCAGTGAGGGTTTGATTGAGCCTCCCTTGAAGATGCCAGATGGGATGGGGTTTACAGTATGCTCTTTTTGGGACTATTTCTAGTATTAGTGATTGCTTGTGTAAGATCAATCAACACAGCTAAAGTTTTAAAGAAAACTAATATTTTGAAGCCAGGTCTGTTGCAGTCAACATCTACACACACACACACACACACACACACACACACACACACACACACACACACACACACACACACACACACACACACACACACACACACACACACACACACACACACAGGGGTTCATGGGATTGTGAGGGTGGTTCTGTGTTTCCTCACACTCTTAGTGACGTCTCCAATTATGAAAGTGTCTCCACTGTGTGTGTACCCCATCTCCCCAGGGAGAGTCCCCAGGGTGTTCCTGGAAGACAGAGACTGAGGGCATGTTACTCCTCTTCCATCTTATATACACATATACAGTGAGACATGAGTGCTGACCCCCCATCAGACATGCCATGAGGGCATGAACTCTTTTCATCTTAGTCCCCATGAGGGCATGTTACTTCCTTTCCACCTTATATATATTATATGTATTATACAGGACATGAGGGCATGTTTCCATCTTATATACATATTATACAGTATTATATAGAGATATGAGGCAGTATTATACAGTATTATATAGAGACATGAGGGCATGGAACTCCCTTCCATCTTATATACAGTATTATACCAGTCTTCCATTATATAGAGACATGAGGGCATGGAACTCCTTCCATCTATATACAGTATTATATAGAGACATGAGGGCATGTTACTCCCTTCCATCTTATATACAGTATTATATAGTATTATATATAGTAGAGACATGAGGGCATGTTAACTCCTTCCATCTTATATACAGTATTATATAGTATTATATAGAGACATGAGGGCATGGAACTCCCTTCCATCTTATATACAGTATTATACATATTATATAGAGACATGAGGGCATGGAACTCCCTTCCATCTTACAGTATTATATAGAGACATGAGGGCATATTATATGAGGGCAGTATTATATAGTATTATACAGACATGAGGGCATGGAACTCCCTTCCATCTTATATACAGTATTATACAGTATTATATAGAGACATGAGGGCATGGAACTCCCTTCCATCTTATATACAGTATTATATAGAGACATGAGGGTATTATCTTATATACAGTATTATATAGAGACATGAGGCATGTTACTCCCTTTCCATCTTATATACAGCATGGTACAGAGACATGAGGGCATGGGAACCCCTCCATCTTATATGCTGCATACAGAGACATGAGGGCATGTTACTCCCTTCCATCTTATATACAGAGACATGAGGGCATTCCCTTCATCTTATATACAGTATTATATAGAGACATGAGGGCATGGAACTCCCTTCCATCTTATATACAGTATTATACAGAGACATGAGGAAATGGAACTCCCTTCCATACAGTATTATATAGAGACATTACGGAGGCATGGAACTCCCTCTTATATACAGTATTATATAGAGACATGAGGGCATGTTCTCACTTCCATCTTATATACATATTATATAGAGACATGAGGCATGTTCCCTTCCATCTTATATACAGTATTATACAGAGACAGGGCATGGAACTCCTTCCATCTTTATATACAGTATTATATTATATAGAGACATGAGGGCATGGAACTCCCTTCCATCTTATATACAGTATATACAGAGACATGAGGGCCTGAACTCCCTTCCATCTTATATACAGTATTATACAGAGCCATGAGGGCATGTTACTCCCTTCCATCTTATATACAGTATTATACAGAGCCATATTATACAGAGACATGAGGGCATGGAACTCCCTTTCCATCTTATATACAGTATTATATAGAGACATGAGGGCATGTTACCCCCTTCCATCTTATATACAGAACATGAGGGCATGTTACTCCCTTCATCTTACTGTAGATACAGTGATTATATGTGATATAGTTGAGGGCATGGAACTCCTTCCATCTTATACAGTATTATATAGAGACATGAGGGCATGGAACTCCCTTCCATCTTATATACAGTATTATACAGAGACATGAGGGCATGGAACTCCCTTCCATCTTATATACAGTATTATACAGAGACATGAGGGCGTGGAATACCCCTACAGTATTATACAGTATTATATAGAGACATGAGGGCATGTTACTCCCTTCCATCTTATATACAGTATTATACAGTATTATATAGAGACATGAGGGCATGGAACTCCCTTCCATCTTATATACAGTATTATACAGTGAGGGCATGGAACTCCCTTCCATCTTATACAGATATAGAGACATGAGGGCATGGAACTCCTTCCATCTTATATACAGTATTATACAGAGACATGAGGGCATGGAACTCCCCTTCCATCTTATATACAGTATTATACAGTATTATACAGAGACATGAGGGCATGGAACTCCCTTCCATCTTATATACAGATTAT
>NW_027008363.1:92500-105490 GCF_036934945.1 Oncorhynchus masou masou | reverse complement strand
ACTCTGTTGTTGTTAATGTATCAGCCTGCAGCTTTGAAACCCAACAACAATTGACTAGATATCAATATTCCCGGTGTGTGTCACAGAAAAAAGAAATCAATTTAGTCTTCTAACAAGCATCTTTCACTGCGCGACCAGAGCGGGGTTTCTCTCAGCAGAGGTCCATTATGCCATTATGTACACCACCTCCGCTGGGCGCCCGACATTTAATTGGATTTGAATTAGCTGCCGTTTGTATGAAAATAACATATCACACAGGGAGATAGAGGGAGGGAGAGGATAGGATGGAGAGAAGGATGGAGAAAGAGAGAGAGAGAGGGAGAGATGGGGGAGAGAAGGATGAGAGAGAGAGAGAGAGAGCGAGAGAGAGAGAGAGCGAGAGAGAGAGAGAGAGAGGGAGAGAGAGATGGGGGAGAGAAGGATGAGAGAGAGAGAGAGCGCGAGAGAGAGAGAGAGAGGGAGAGATGGGGAGAGAAGGATGAGAGAGAGAGAGAGCGAGAGAGAGAAAGAGAGAGATGGGGGGAGAGAAGGATGAGAGAGAGAGAGAGAGCGAGAGAGAGAGAGAGAGAGAGAGAGAGAGAGGGAGAGAGAGGGAGAGAGAGATGGGGGGGATTGAAAGAGGAATGTCGTGTCTTTGGCTATGCCGGATTAAGTGATATGACATGCTATTCTATAAAATGCTATTCTATTGAGCTAATCATGCAAATGTAATTAACTAGAGTCGAGGGACCACAAAATAATATTTATAGAGCTGTTATCTTCCGAATAAGCTCTTAAAGACCTAGTAATATTTTACATCAATAGCAGTCAATATTCATCGTCTCATCTGAAAGTTATACATTCTTAGTTATCTTCACGAACCCTGGCTAACAAGTTGAAGTTTAAATTATTTATTTACTAAATACCTAACTAATCACACAGAATTACATATTTCAAAGAATGAATCATACCTTGATTACAAATGACGTCATAAAGGAAAACGTCCCAGCTTGTTACACAAAAGAAAAGGGGCTGGGTTTGAGTGAAAGAGCGAGAAGACTGAGGGACACAGGGAGAAGCTGTGCTATCGTAAATACAGTATCTTATGCATTCTAAATTATCGCCCATTTGGAAAAGGAAAATGCAATAAATATTTACTCTGAGCTGCGCTTCAGTAGGTTGGTGGTAGATGGAAGGCCGTGTTGCCAAACCGAGTCCTTTGTCCTTTGAAGAATGTCTCTGGTGGTCAATTGGATACGTTGTAGTAACGTTGTTGTTTGATAGACGGGATACTCTGTCTGTTTTTTTCCTTTACTCTGTCTGTTCTTTCCTGCGTTTGCAGCTGCTGTTGCTAACGGCTAGGAGGTATCACTTCTGTAGTGAATAAGAGTTCAAAGTTCATACCGTTTGCAACCAAAGCTCACGCCGAGGTTGGCTTAGTTCTGTGGTTGACATGTTAGTCCTTTTAATAGAGGCTGCAGACCTCACGTACTCGGAACAGGAGGTTATGTTGTCGTAAAGGTATAGGTATAGGAATGGTATAGGATGTATGGTATAGGAAGGGAGAGGAGGGCGTGTTTGAAAAGTTTCATAACCCATGTCCCTTCACAGGGGTGGGCCACTGATTGAGCAGAGCCCTAACCTTATGAAAACCCAAATCTCTCATTTGGAAGCTAAAATTACATCTCTTCACCAATAATTTTATATTCGAACTTTTAAATTGAACAACAATTTCATGTGAATCAGATAACTACAATGTGCAGACTTTCCACTGTAAAGTTTATGTCATCTTATCATTGATGAGAATGTCCCAGATGACAACCGAACTGACATCATATTCATTAAGTACCACCACATATGTTCAATTGGTCGGATTACCAGAATATAGTTCATTTCCCCCCACCTTCTGATGTTCCCAGAATCTCTATGTTAACCAAAGGGTTTGCAAATGTAACATCAATAGGTTAGAGAGAGGAAAAAGGGGGGAAGAGGTATTTATGACTGTCATAAAACTACCCCCAGGCCAACGTCATGACAGTATGGTACTGTATGGTACTGTAGGTATTTATGACTGTCATAAACCTACCCCCAGGCCAAAGTCATGACAGTATGGTACTGTATGGTACTGTTTGATACTGTATGGTACTGTATGGTACTGTAGGTATTTATGACTGTCATAAAACTACCCCCAGGCCAACGTCATGACAGTATGGTACTGGATGTCAGAAGGTGAATTCACCAATTTGTAAGTCGCTCTGGATAAGAGCGTCTGCTAAATGACTTAAATGTAAATGTAAATGTACTGTATGGTACTGTTTGATACTGTATGGTACTGTATGGTACTGTAGGTATTTATGACTGTCATAAACCTACCCCCAGGCCAACGACATGACAGTATGGTACTGTATGGTACTGTATGGTACTGTAGGTATTTATGACTGTCATAAACCTACCCCCAGGCCAACGTCATGACAGGAGGAAGAAGAGAAATGAACCTTGAAGATGCTGCTGCTGTGTTTCTGTGGCGGTGTCTGTGTCTGGGCTTGAGGCTGGCCACGTGGGGAATCTCTATGGCCTGGACCAGATGATCTGTTAGGCCCCACCGACCTGTGACACAAAACAGATTTACACTTTTAAAAATGGGCCTTTTATAAATATGAAATACACAAAATCAGCCCCCAGGTGTGAATTTGTTTAATTATCTTCAACTCAATGGGTTGACCGTGGTACTTTAGAAGACGACTGGCTTGCCCGTTCCATACAGTCTACAGCGGCTAGCCCAATCCATACAGTCTACAGCCCAATCCATACAGTCTACAGCGGCTAGCCCAATCCATCCAGTCTACAGCCCAATCCATACAGTCTACAGCGGCTAGCCCAATCCATCCAGTCTACAGTGGCTAGCCCAATCCATACAGTCTACAGCCCAATCCATACAGTCTACAGCGGCTAGCCCAATCCATCCAGTCTACAGCGGCTAGCCCAATCCATACAGTCTACAGCCCAATCCATACAGTCTACAGCAGCTAGCCCAATCCATACAGTCTACAGCGGCTAGCCCAATCCATACAGTCTACAGCCCAATCCATACAGTCTACAGCGGCTAGCCCAATCCATACAGTCTACAGCC
Source organism: Oncorhynchus masou masou (assembly GCF_036934945.1). Classification (NCBI taxonomy): domain Eukaryota; kingdom Metazoa; phylum Chordata; class Actinopteri; order Salmoniformes; family Salmonidae; genus Oncorhynchus; species Oncorhynchus masou. Next base: position 102,381 of record NW_027008363.1, on the reverse strand, counting down.
CATTCAATACAGTCTACAGTCCGTTCCATACAGTCTACAGCGGCTAGCCCGTTCCATACAGTCTACAGTGGCTAGCCCAATCCATACAGTCTGCAGCCCAATCCATACAGTCTACAGCCCAATCCATACAGTCTACAGCCCAATCCATACAGTCTACAGCCCAATCCATACAGTCTATAGCCCAATCCATACAGTCTACAGTGGCTAGCCCAATCCAAACAGTCTACAGCCCAATCCATACAGTCTACAGCGGCTAGCCCAATCCATGTGGCTTGAAAAAGTGAACTTGTTAATGTCTCATTAATGTCTCATTAATGTCTCAGTTGTTGAGTCTTGTTGTGTTCATACAAATATTTACACCTGTTAAGTTTTGCTGAAAATAAACGCAGTTGACAGTGAGAGGATGTCTCTTTTCTTGCTAAGTTTATACACCAACAGGTAGGGGCATTAGAAGCGAAGGTAATATAATATATAACGTACTGCAGTGCATCTCCTCCTCATGGACTGCACCAGATTTGCCAGTTCTTACTGTGAGATGTTACCCCACTCTTCCACCAAGGCACCTGCAAGTTCCCGGACATTTCTGGGGGGAATGGCCCTAGCCCTCACCCTCCGATCCAACAGGTCCCAGACGTGCTCAATTGGATTGAGATCCGGGCTCTTCGCTGGCCATGGCAGAACACTGACATTCCTGTCTTGCAGGAAATCCCGCACACAATGAGCAGTATGGCTGGTGGCATTGTCATGCTGGAGGGTCATGTCAGGATGAGCCTGCAGGACGGGTACCACATGAGGGAGGAGGATGTCTTCCCTGTAACGCACAGCGTTGAGATTGCCTGCAATGACAACAAGCTCAGTCTGATGATGCTGTGACACACCGCCCCAGACTATGACGGACCCTCCACCTCCAAATCGATCTCGCTCCAGAGTACAGGCCTCGGTATAATGCTCATTTCTTTGACGACAAATGCGAATCCGACCATCCCCCCCTGGTGAGACAAAACCGTGACTCGTCAGTGAAGAGCACTTTTTGCCAGTCCTGTCTGGTCCAGCGACGGTGGGTTTGTGGCCATAGGCGGCTTTGTTGCCGGTGATGTCTGGTGAGGATCTGACTTAAAACAGGCCTACAAGCCCTCAGTCCAGCCCCTCTCAGCCTATTGCGGACAGTCTGAGCAGAGGGATTGTGTGTTCCTGCTGTAACTCGAGAAGTTGTTGTTGCCATTCTGTACCTGTCCCGCAGGTGTGATGTTCGGATGTACCGATCCTGTGCAGGTGTTGTTACACGTGGTCTGCCACTGCGAGGACGATCAGCTGTCCGTCCTGTCTCCCTGTAGCGCTGTCTTAGGCATCTCACAGTACGGACATTGCAATTTATTGCCCTGGCCATATCTGCAGTCCTCATGCCTCCTTGCAGCATGCCTAAGGCACATTCATGCAGGTGAGCAGGGACCTTGGGCATCTTTCTTTTGTAGTTTATCAGAGTCAGTAGAAAGACCTCTTTAGTGTCCTAGGTTTTCATAACTGTGACTTTAATTGCCTACCCTCTGGTAAGCTGTTAGTGTCTTAACGACCGTTCCACAGGTGCATGTTCATTAATTGTTTATGGTTCATTGAACAAGCAGGGGAAACAGTGTTTAAACCATTTACAATGAAGATCTGTGAAGTTATTTGGATTTTTACAAATTATCTTTGAAAGACAGGGTCCTGAAAAAGGGACGTTTCTTTTTTTGCTGAGTTTATTATATTATATTAGCTTCTAATGTCCTACCTGTTGGTCTATATTATATTATATTAGTTTCTAATGTCCTACCTGTTGGTCTATATTATATTATATTAGTTTCTAATGTCCTACCTGTTGGTCTACATTATATTATATTAGTTTCTAATGTCCTGCCTGTTGGTATATAATATATTAGCTTCTAATGTCCTACCTGTTGGTCTATATTATATTATATTAGTTTCTAATGTCCTGCCTGTTGGTATATATTATATTATATTAGCTTCTAATGTCCTACCTGTTGGTATATATTATATTATATTAGCTTCTAATGTCCTACCTGTTGGTCTATATTATATTATATTAGTTTCTAATGTCCTACCTGTTGGTATATATTTTATTAGCTTCTAATGTCCTACCTGTTGGTCTATATTATATTATATTAGCTTCTAATGTCCTACCTGTTGGTATATATTATATTATATTAGCTTCTAATGTCCTGCCTGTTGGTCTATATTATATTATATTAGTTTCTAATGTCCTGCCTGTTGGTATATATTATATTATATTAGTTTCTAATGTCCTGCCTGTTGGTCTATATTATATTATATTAGTTTCTAATGTCCTGCCTGTGGTCTATATTATATTATATTAGTTTCTAATGTCCTACCTGTTGGTCTATATTATATTATATTAGTTTCTAATGTCCTGCCTGATGGTCTATATTATATTAGTTTCTAATGTCCTACCTGTTGGTATATATTATATTATATTAGTTTCTAATGTCCTGCCTGTTGGTCTATATTATATTATATTAGTTTCTAATGTCCTACCTGTTGGTATATATAATATTATATTAGTTTCTAATGTCCTACCTGTTGGTCTATATTATATTATATTAGTTTCTAATGTCCTGCCTGTTGGTCTATATTATATTAGTTTCTAATGTCCTACCTGTTGGTCTATATTATATTATATAATATTATATTAGTTTCTAATGTCCTGCCTGTTGGTCTATATTATATTATATTAGTTTCTAATGTCATACCTGTTGGTATATATTATATTATATATTATATTATATTAGTTTCTAATGTCCTACCTGTTGGTCTATATTATATTAGCTTCTAATGTCCTACCTTTGGTCTATATTATATTATATTAGTTTCTAATGTCCTACCTGTTGGTATGTATTATATTATATTAGTTTCTAATGTCCTACCTGTTGGTATATATTATATTATATTAGCTTCTAATGTCCTACCTGTTGGTCTATATTATATTACCTCAGCTTGTCCATAGTGTTCTAATTCACCTCAGCTTGTCCATAGTGTTCTATATTACCTCAGCTTGTCCATAGTGTTCTATATTACCTCAGCTTGTCCATAGTGTTCTAATTCACCTCAGCTTGTCCATAGTGTTCTATATTACCTTAGCTTGTCCATAGTGTTCTATATTACCTCAGCTGGTCCATAGTGTTCTATATTACCTCAGCTTCTCCATAGTGTTCTAATTCACCTCAGCTTGTCCATAGTGTTCTATATTACCTTAGCTTGTCCATAGTGTTCTATATTACCTCAGCTGGTCCATAGTGTTCTATATTACCTCAGCTTCTCCATAGTGTTCTAATTCACCTCAGCTTGTCCATAGGGTTCTATATTACCTCAGCCTGTCCATAGTGTTCTATATTACCTCAGCTTGTCCATAGTGTTCTATATTACCTCAGCTTGTCCATAGTGTTCTATATTACCTCAGCTTGTCCATAGTGTTCTATATTACCTCAGCCTGTCCATAGTGTTCTATATTACCTCAGCCTGTCCATAGTGTTCTATATTACCTCAGCTTGTCCATAGTGTTCTATATTACCTCAGCCTGTCCATAGTGTTCTATATTACCTCAGCTTGTCCATAGTGTTCTATATTACCTCAGCTTGTCCATAGTGTTCTATATTACCTCAGCTTGTCCATAGGGTTCTATATTACCTCAGCTTGTCCATAGGGTTCTATATTACCTCAGCTTGTCCATAGGGTTCTATATTACCTCAGCTTGTCCATAGGGTTCTATATTACCTCAGCTTGTCCATAGTGTTCTATATTACCTCAGCTTGTCCATAGTGTTCTAATTCACCTCAGCTTGTCCATAGGGTTCTATATTACCTCAGCTTGTCCATAGTGTTCTATATTACCTCAGCTTGTCCATAGTGGTCTATATTACCTCAGCTTGTCCATAGTGTTCTATATTACCTCAGCTTGTCCATAGTGTTCTAATTCACCTCAGCTGGTCCATAGTGTTCTATATTACCTCAGCTTGTCCATAGTGTTCTATATTACCTCAGCTTGTCCATAGTGTTCTATATTACCTCAGCTTGTCCATAGGGTTCTATATTACCTCAGCTTGTCCATAGTGTTCTAATTCACCTCAGCTTGTCCATAGTGTTCTATATTACCTCAGCTGGTCCATAGTGTTCTATATTACCTCAGCTTGTCCATAGTGTTCTATATTACCTCAGCTTGTCCATAGTGTTCTATATTACCTCAGCTTGTCCATAGTGTTCTATATTACCTCAGCTTGTCCATAGTGTTCTATATTACCTCAGCTGGTCCATAGTGTTCTATATTACCTCAGCTTGTCCATAGTGTTCTAATTCACCTCAGCTTGTCCATAGTGTTCTAATTCACCTCAGCTTGTCCATAGTGTTCAAATTCACCTCAGCTTGTCCATAGTGTTCAAATTACCTCAGCTTGTCCATAGTGTTCTATATTACCTCAGCTTGTCCATAGTGTTCTATATTACCTCACCTCAGCTTGTCCATAGTGTTCTATATTACCTCAGCTTGTCCATAGTGTTCTATATTACCTCAGCTTGTCCATAGTGTTCTATATTACCTCAGCTTGTCCATAGTGTTCTATATTACCTCAGCTTGTCCATAGTGTTCTATATTACCTCAGCCATTGTTCTATATTACCTCAGTTGTCCATAGTTTCTATATTACCTCAGCTTGTCCATAGTGTTCTATATTACCTCAGCTTGTCCATAGTGTTCTATATTACCTCAGCTTGTCCATAGTGTTCTATATTACCTCAGCTTGTCCATAGTGTTCTATATTACCTCAGCTTGTCCATAGTGTTCTATATTACCTCAGCTTGTCCATAGTGTTCTATATTACCTCAGCTTGTCCATAGTGTTCTATATTACCTCAGCTTGTCCATAGTGTTCTATATTACCTCAGCCTGTCCATAGGGTTCTATATTACCTCAGCTTGTCCATAGTGTTCTATATTACCTCAGCTTGTCCATAGTGTTCTATATTACCTCAGCTTGTCCATAGTGTTCTATATTACCTCAGCTTGTCCATAGTGTTCTATATTACCTCAGCTGGTCCATAGTGTTCTATATTACCTCAGCTTGTCCATAGGGTTCTATATTACCTCAGCTTGTCCATAGTGTTCTATATCACCTCAGCTTGTCCATAGTGTTCTATATTACCTCAGCTTGTCCATAGTGTTCTATATTACCTCAGCTTGTCCATAGTGTTCTATTACCTCAGCTTGTCCATAGTGTTCTAATTCACCTCATCTTGTCCATAGTGTTCTATATTACCTCAGCTTGTCCATAGTGTTCTATATTACCTCAGCTTGTCCATAGTGTTCTATATTACCTCAGCTTGTCCATAGTGTTCTATATTACCTCAGCTTGTCCATAGTGTTCTATATCCTCAGCTGGTCCAGTGTTCTATATTACCTCAGCCTGTCCATAGTGTTCTATATTACCTCAGCTTGTCCATAGTGTTCTATATTACCTCAGCTTGTCCATAGTGTTCTATATTACCTCAGCTTGTCCATAGGGTTCTATATTACCTCAGCTTGTCCATAATGTTCTATATTACCTCAGCTTGTCCATAGTGTTCTATATTACCTCAGCTTGTCCATAGTGTTCTATATTACCTCAGCTTGTCCATAGTGTTCTATATTACCTCAGCTTGTCCATAGTGTTCTATATTACCTCAGCTGGTCCATAGGGTTCTATATTACCTCAGCCTGTCCATAGTGTTCTATATTACCTCAGCTTGTCCATAGTGTTCTATATTACCTCAGCTTGTCCATAGTGTTCTATATTACCTCAGCTTGTCCATAGGGTTGTTCTTGTTGGTGAAGAGTAGTCTCAGGAGGGTCTTTCTCTTGATGGAGACGATGAGGCCGGCTCCCAGGAAGGTTATTAGAGTCAACAGGACCCCCACCGCCACGCCACCGTAGTCTGGGAAATGACATCAGAGACAGATGGCAGCATGGCGAGTCTCAATGAGGAACACCGGAATTAGCTACAATGGCCAACTATAGCAACATTGCTAGTCTCAATGAGGAACACCGGAATTAGCTACAATGGCCATCTATAGCAACATGGCTAGTCTCAATGAGGAACATTTGGAATTTCAATTAACTTTCTGAAATGACTAAATGGAGAAGGAATTGACCCCAAGCCTACTTTGCATGACATTATAGCAGACATTTGTGTTGGAAACAGTAGGTACCTGCTAGCCTCATCGGTCCACTGTCCACACTTCCCCCGAAGCCTGCCTTGTCACAGAAGGGAGGAGCCCAGTGGGCCTCACAGTGGCAGTTCTTGTTGTTATTACACACCTGTAGGAGGTAAACCACAACATATTGTAGTTATAACACACCTGTAGGTAGTAAACCACAACATATTGTAGTTATAACACACCTGTAGTAGTATATCACAACATATCACACCTGTAGGTAGTAAACCACAGCATATTGTAGTTATAACACACCTGTAGGTAGTAAACCACAACATATTGTAGTTATAACACACCTGTAGGTAGTAAACCACAACATATTGTAGTTATAACACACCTGTAGTAGTATATCACAACATATCACACCTGTAGGTAGTAAACCACAACATATTGTAGTTATAACACACCTGTAGGTAGTAAACCACAACATATTGTAGTTATAACACACCTGTAGGTAGTATATCACAACATATTGTAGTTATAACACACATGTAGTAGTATATCACAACATATCACACCTGTAGGTAGTAAACCACAACATATTGTAGTTATAACACACCTGTAGGTAGTAAACCACAACATATTGTAGTTATAACACACCTGTAGTAGTATATCACAACATATCACACCTGTAGGTAGTAAACCACAACATATTGTAGTTATAACACACCTATAGGTAGTAAACCACAACATATTGTAGTTACAATACACCTGTAGGTAGTAAACAACAACATATTGTAGTTATAACACACCTGTAGGTAGTATATCACAACATATTGTAGTTATAACACACCTTTAGGTAGTATATCACAACATTACACACCTGTAGGTAGTATATCACAACATTACACACCTGTAGGTAGTATACCACAACATTACACACCTGTAGGTAGTATATCACAACATATCACACCTGTAGGTAGTAAACCACAACATATTGTAGTTATAACACACCTGTAGGTAGTATATCACAACATATTGTAGTTATAACACACCTTTAGGTAGTATATCACAACATTACACACCTGTAGGTAGTATATCACAACATTACACACCTGTAGGTAGTATACCACAACATTACACACCTGTAGGTAGTATACCACAACATTACACACCTGTAGGTAGTATATCACAACATATCACACCTGTAGGTAGTATATCACAACATATTGTAGTTATAACACACCTGTATGTAGTATATCACAACATATTGTGGTTATTACACACCTGTAGGTAGTATATCAAAACATATTGTAGTTATAACACACCTGTAGGTAGTATATCAGAACATATTGTAGTTATTACACACCTGTAGGTAGTATATCACAACATATTGTGGTTATTACACACCTGTAGGTAGTATATCACAACATATCACACCTGTAGGTAGTATATCACAACATATTGTAGTTATAACACACCTGTAGGTAGTATATCACCACATATCACACCTGTAGGTAGTATATCACCACATATCACACCTGTAGTTAGTATATCACCACATATCACACCTGTAGGTAGTATATCACCACATATCACACCTGTAGGTAGTATATCACAACATATCACACCTGTAGGTAGTATATCACAACATATTGTAGTTATAACACACCTGTAGGTAGTATATCACCACATATCCCACCTGTAGGTTGTATATCACCACATATAACACCTGTAGGTAGTATATCACCACATATCACACCTGTAGGTAGTATATCACCACATATCACACCTGTAGGTAGTATATCACAACATATCACACCTGTAGGTAGTATATCACAACATTACACAACTGTAGGTAGTATATCACCACATATTGTAGTTATAACACACCTGTAGGTAGTATATCACAACATATTGTGGTTATTACACACCTGTAGGTAGTATATCACCACATATCACACCTGTAGGTAGTATATCACAACATATTGTAGTTATAACACACCTGTAGGTAGTATATCACAACATATTGTAGTTATTACACACCTGTAGGTAGTATATCACAACATATTGTGGTTATTACACACCTGTAGGTAGTATATCACCACATATCACACCTGTAGGTAGTATATCACAACATATCACACCTGTAGGTAGTATATCACAACATATTGTAGTTATAACACACCTGTAGGTAGTATATCACCACATATCACACCTGTAGGTTGTATATCACCACATATAACACCTGTAGGTAGTATATCACCACATATCACACCTGTAGGTAGTATATCACCACATATCACACCTGTAGGTAGTATATCACAACATATCACACCTGTAGGTAGTATATCACAACATTACACACCTGTAGGTAGTATATCACAACATATCACACCTGTAGGTAGTATATCACAACATATTGTAGTTATAACACACCTGTAGGTAGTATATCACAACATATTGTAGTTATTACACACCTGTAGGTAGTATATCACAACATATTGTGGTTATTACACACCTGTAGGTAGTATATCACCACATATCACACCTGTAGGTAGTATATCACAACATATCACACCTGTAGGTAGTATATCACAACATATTGTAGTTATAACACACCTGTAGGTAGTATATCACCACATATCACACCTGTAGGTTGTATATCACCACATATCACACCTGTAGGTAGTATATCACCACATATCACACCTGTAGGTAGTATATCACCACATATCACACCTGTAGGTAGTATATCACCACATATCACACCTGTAGGTAGTATATCACAACATATCACACCTGTAGGTAGTATATCACAACATATTGTAGTTATAACACACCTGTAGGTAGTATATCACCACATATCAGACCTGTAGGTTGTATATCACCACATATAACACCTGTAGGTAGTATATCACAACATATTGTAGTTATAACACACCTGTAGGTAGTATATCACCACATATCACACCTGTAGGTTGTATATCACCACATATAACACCTGTAGGTAGTATATCACCACATATCACACCTGTAGGTAGTATATCACCACATATCACACCTGTAGGTAGTATATCAGCACATATCACACTTGTAGGTAGTATATCACCACATATCACACCTGTAGGTAGTATATCACCACATATCACACCTGTAGGTAGTATATCATCACATATCACACCTGTAGGTAGTATATCACCACATATGACACCTGTAGGTTGTATATCACCACATATCACACCTGTAGGTAGTATATCACCACATATCACACCTATAGCTAGTATATCACCACATATCACGCCTGTAGGTAGTATATCACCACATATCACACCTGTAGTTAGTATATCACAACATAACACACCTGTAGCTAGTATATCACCACATATCACGTCTGTAGGTAGTATATCACCATATATCACACCTGTAGCTAGTATATCACCACATATCACACCTGTAGCTAGTATATCACCACATATCACACCTGTAGTTAGTATATCACCACATATCACACCTGTAGGTAGTATATCACCACATATCACACCTGTAGGTAGTATATCACCACATATCACACCTGTAGGTAGTATATCACCACATATCACGCCTGTAGGTAGTATATCACCACATATCACACCTGTAGTTAGTATATCACAACATAACACACCTGTAGCTAGTATATCACCACATATCA
>NW_027008363.1:75000-85000 GCF_036934945.1 Oncorhynchus masou masou | reverse complement strand
TGATATTTCAATGTTACTGGAGCTAGAGTCTTAGCTGTCAAAAAACTTGACTTTCTCTCCAACCATCTACAACAGTGGTGTCAAAATGATTTCCTGGAGGGCTGTGTGCCTGCTGGTTATTTCGTGAATTCCTTTCAATTCGTATGAAATTAAGACCTAGACAACCAGGTGAGGGGAGTTCTTAAACTAATCAATGACCTTAATTGATCAATCAAGCACAATGGAGGAGCGAAAACCTGTAGACACTGCAGGATTGAGTTTGACGCCGCTGAACTACAGTAACTACTGTGCCGTTAGGACTCTTTTCAACAACAGTTTAGGTTCTGTTGTGTTGTGTTAGGACTCTTTTCAACCCCAGTTTAGATTCTGTTCTGTTGTTTTCAACCCCAGTTTAGGTTCTGTTGTGTTAGGACTCTTTTCAACAACAGTTTAGGTTCTGTTGTGTTAGGACTCTTTTCATCCCCACTTTAGGTTCTGTTGTGTTAGGACTCTTTTCATCCCCACTTTAGGTTCTGTTGTGTTAGGACTCTTTTCATCCCCACTTTAGGTTCTGTTGTGTTAGGACTCTTTTCAACAACAGTTTAGGTTCTGTTCTGTTGTGTTGTTAGGACTCTTTTCAACCCCACTTTAGGTTCTGTTGTGTTAGGACTCTTTTCAACCCCAGTTTAGGTTCTGTTCTGTTCTGTTGTTAGGACTATTTTCTACCCCTGTTCCAGGGAAATTCATATCAGCAGAGAATCAGAGCTGTAACCCAGTCCTACATTAGACTGTAGCCCAGTCCTACATTAGACTGTAGCCCAGTCCTACATTAGACTGTAGCCCAGTCCTACATTAGACTGAAAGAGTGGCAGTAGCCCAGTCCTACATTAGACTGTAGCCCAGTCCTACATTAGATTGTAGCCCAGTCCTACATTAGACTGAAAGAGTGGCTGTAGCCCAGTCCTACATTAGACTGTAGCCCAGTCCTACATTAGATTGTAGCCCAGTCCTACATTAGACTGAAAGAGTGGCTGTAGCCCAGTCCTACATTAGACTGTAGCCCAGTCCTACATTAGATTGTAGCCCAGTCCTACATTAGACTGTAGCCAAGTCCTACATTAGACTGTAGCCCAGTCCTACATTAGACTGTAGCCCAGTCCTACATTAGACTGTAGCCCAGTCCTACATTAGATTGTAGCCCAGTCCTACATTAGACTGTAGCCCAGTCCTACATTAGACTGTAGCCCAGTCCTACATTAGACTGTAGCCCAGTCCTACATTAGACTGTAGCCCAGTCCTACATTAGACTGTAGCCCAGTCCTATATTAGACTGTATCCCGGTCCTACATTAGACTGTAGCCCAGTCCTACATTAGACTGTAGCCCAGTCCTACATTAGACTGTAGCCCAGTACTATATTAGGCTGTAGCCCAGTCCTACATTAGACTGTAGCCCAGTCCTACATTAGACTGTAGCCCAGTCCTACATTAGACTGAAAGAGTGGCTGTAGCCCAGTCCTACATTAGACTGTAGCCCAGTACTACATTAGGCTGTAGCCCAGTACTACATTAGACTGTAGCCCAGTCCTACATTAGACTGTAGCCCAGTCCTACATTAGACAGAAAGAGTGGCTGTAGCCCAGTCCTACATTAGACTGTATCCCAGTACTACATTAGACTGTAGCCCAGTCCTACATTAGACTGTAGCCCAGTCCTACATTAGACTGTAGCCCAGTCCTACATTAGACTGAAAGAGTGGCTGTAGCCCAGTACTACATTAGGCTGTAGCCCAGTCCTACATTAGACAGAAAGAGTGGCTGTAGCCCAGTACTACATTAGACTGTAGCCCAGTCCTACATTAGACTGAAAGAGTGGCTGTAGCCCAGTCCTACATTAGACTGTATCCCAGTACTACATTAGACTGTAGCCCAGTCCTACATTAGACTGTAGCCCAGTCCTACATTAGACTGTAGCCCAGTCCTACATTAGACTGAAAGAGTGGCTGTAGCCCAGTCCTACATTAGACTGTAGCCCAGTCCTACATTAGACTGTAGCCCAGTCCTACATTAGACTGAAAGAGTGGCTGTAGCCCAGTACTACATTAGGCTGTAGCCCAGTCCTACATTAGACTGAAAGAGTGGCTGTAGCCCAGTACTACATTAGACTGTAGCCCAGTCCTACATTAGACTGTAGCCCAGTCCTACATTAGACTGAAAGAGTGGCTGTAGCCCAGTACTACATTAGGCTGTAGCCCAGTCCTACATTAGACAGAAAGAGTGGCTGTAGCCCAGTACTACATTAGGCTGTAGCCCAGTCCTACATTAGACTGAAAGAGTGGCTGTAGCCCAGTACTACATTAGGCTGTAGCCCAGTCCTACATTAGACAGAAAGAGTGGCTGTAGCCCAGTACTACATTAGGCTGTAGCCCAGTCCTACATTAGACAGAAAGAGTGGCTGTAGCCCAGTACTACATTAGGCTGTAGCCCAGTCCTACATTAGACTGTAGCCCAGTCCTACATTAGACAGAAAGAGTGACTGTAGCCCAGTCCTACATTAGACTGTATCCCAGTCCTACATTAGACTGTAGCCCAGTACTACATTAGACTGTAGCCCAGTCCTACATTAGACAGAAAGAGTGACTGTAGCCCAGTCCTACATTAGACTGTAGCCCAGTCCTACATTAGACAGAAAGAGTGACTGTAGCCCAGTCCTACATTAGACTGTAGCCCAGTCCTACATTAGGCTGTAGCCCAGTACTACATTAGGCTGTAGCCCAGTCCTACATTAGACTGTAGCCCAGTCCTACATTAGACTGTATCCCAGTCCTACATTAGGCTGTAGCCCAGTCCTACATTAGACTGTATCCCAGTACTACATTAGGCTGTAGCCCAGTCCTACATTAGACAGAAAGAGTGGCCATGTGAAACCCCCTTCTTTTCTTTGTTTTTCATTGTAAAAGGGTCTCAGTCAATCCCAGTCACATCCAGTTTTCTGTCATTGCTGCAATTAAGTCAATTAAGAGACCGCTGATGAATGATTCAGGTCAACATCCCAGAATAGCACCCTATTCCCTTGTTTAGTGCCCTGCTTTTGGGCAGGGACCATTGGGCACTGGTAAAGAGTAGTGCACTAAACAGGAAATAGGAATCCATTTGGGACACACCCACTAATGTCTCTGTCGTCTAAAGACAATTAAAGGGGATCGTTATAAGACGAACAAAACCCCTCCCCCCCTTTTTTAATGCTAATTTAAATATTTCAACAGTTTCAATAAAGTCTAGACTATGACATCATGTCTTCATTTAAAGACCGACACTTTTTTCTCCCTTTTGTCTCCTGTTGTTGTCGTGGTTACCCTTTCAAAGATGTACAGCCTGGTAATTCTATACCCTTTTGTCTCCTGTTGTTGTCGTGGTTACCCTTTCAAAGATGTACAGCCTGGTAATTCTATACCCTTTTGTCTCCTGTTGTTGTCGTGGTTACCCTTTCAAAGATGTCCAGCCTGGTAATTCTATACCCTTTTGTCTCCTGTTGTTGTCGGGGTTACCCATTCAAAGATGTACAGCCTGGTAATTCTATACCCTTTTGTCTCCTGTTGTTGTCGTGGTTACCCTTTCAAAGAAGTACAGCCTGGTAATTCTATACCCTTTTGTCTCCTGTTGTTGTCGGGGTTACCCTTTCAAAGATGTCCAGCCTGGTAATTCTATACCCTTTTTGTCAGGATTTGGCCAGCGTTGTTCCGGGTTTTGGTCAGTAGATGTCCCCATTGTGCTTTTTGTCCCTATGTTTTTCCCTTGATCCCCATTATTATTTGCACCTGTGTCTCGTTTCCCCTGATTGTATTTAAACCCTTTGTTTTCCTCAGTTCTGTGCTCTGTGTTTGTATGTTAGCACCCTGCCCTAGTGTTCTGTGTACTCTTGTCGATTCCGGGTGAAGTTCTTGTGGTATTCTGTTTTTTGTTTTTGTTTATTTTTTGGTGAGTTTCTTTTGAGGTCTTTTTTGTGTTTTTCCTACCACCTTTTGGATTTGCCATTTTTTGCATTTTAGGATTTTTTCTTTATTAAATACACCGTCTTAAGTACTGCTGTGTCTGCCTCATCTTCTGGGTTCTGCTGTCTATTCGTGGCTCAGTTGGTAAAGTGACTGTTTCTCACTCCGGAGACCCAGGTTCGAAACCGGGTCCTGACACTTTTGTCTCCTGTTGTTGTCGTGGTTACCCATTCAAAGATGTACAGCCTGGTAATTCTATACCCTTTTGTCTCCTGTTGTTGTCGGGGTTACCCTTTCAAAGATGTACAGCCTGGTAATTCTATACCCTTTTGTCTCCTGTTGTTGTCGGTGTTACCCTTTCAAAGATGTACAGCCTGGTAATTCTATACCCTTTTGTCTCCTGTTGTTGTCGTGGTTACCCTTTCAAAGATTTACAGCCTGGTAATTCTATACCCTTTTGTCTCCTGTTGTTGTCGGGGTTACCCTTTCAAAGATGTACAGCCTGGTAATTCTTTACCCACGCACCACTGCGAACGGGTTTGTTTGACTATGTTTTCGACTACTCACACACCTGTTAAAGACCCGAGTGGCCGATAAAGTAAAATAAACCAATCACATTTTAGTGTAGATAAAATGCAAGTTGGGGAGGGTGGGGTCTCTTTTCACATGCTCAGAGACAGTGGATATGTGTACTGGTATGTCGTCTTACGGAGCTTCACACTTGGCAAAGGATCCCTTGGAGTCCTTCCCACAGTTCCCGTAGGGATCTCCTGCCGAGTTGACTCTCTCAAAGCAGATCCCTGGGGCGGGCTTGGCTCCTATCAGACATGGGGGACATATAACATCAGAGACAGACTGTAACTTCTCGGCCTTATCTGGTTTCCTCACAGCCTCCTCTCCCCGAGGCTCCTCTCCTCCTTCTCGAACCCGTTGGGGAGGAGCGGAATCCTCCTCCCTCCTTCTCGAACCCGTTGGGGAGGAGCGGAATCGAGGCTCCTCTCCTCCTTCTCAAACCCGTTGGGGAGGAGCGGATTCGAGGCTCCTCTCCTCCTTCTCGAACCCGTTGGGGAGGAGCGGATTCGAGGCTCCTCTCCTCCTTCTCGAACCCGTTGGGGAGGAGCGGATTCGAGGCTCCTCTCCTAGGACCTTGCGTCATGTGTTTTGAGAAGAAGACAAGTATAGAGGTTGCCAGCAATCCAGGCTAGGGAAATCTGAACTCAGAGTGGAACATCCCTCAGTGTTGTACAACAGCAAAATAATCTGAAGTCAGACTAGAACATCTCTCAGTGTTGTACAACAGTTTTCCCTCCCAACCTGTAGGGGACTCCACTTTCCACAAGGTTTGCAAAATGACAGTAATTTTCCCCAAATTCCCAGGTTTTCCAGAAATTCTGGTTGGAGCATTCTGGATTTGCTGTTTATTCACTCCTACTTTTTAAATTTGTTTTATTTATTTATTTGACCTTTATTTAACCAGGTAGGCCAGTTGAAAACAAGTTCTCATTTACAATTGCGACCTGGCCAAGATAAAGCAAAGCAGTGCGACACAAACAACAACACAGAATTACACATGGGATACTTGCAAGAGTCTTCCCACCAAGATGTGTGGTAAACCTGGGATGTTTTTGTGTGAGAGTGAACAGAATTTTTGGGTGAGAGTGAACAGAATGTTGCATCCCTGTTCTATACTCACCCTGGCCCCAGAGAGTGATAAGACCCTGTTCTCTACCTACCCTGTCCCCAGAGAGTGTTCAGACCTTGTTCTCTACTAACCCTGTCTCCAGAGAGTGATCAGACCCTGTTCTATACTCACCCTGACCCCAGAGAGTGATCAGACCCTGTTCTCTCCCTACCCTGATCCCAGAGAGTGATCAGACCCTGTTCTCTACTCACCCTGACCCCAGAGAGTGATCAGACCCTGTTCTCTCACTACCCTGATCCCAGAGAGTGATCAGACCCTGTTCTCTACTCACCCTGTCCCCAGAGAGTGATCAGACCCTGTTCTCTCCCTACCCTGATCCCAGAGAGTGATCAGACCCTGTTCTCTACTCACCCTGACCCCAGAGAGTGATCAGACCCTGTTCTCTACTCACCCTGTCCCCAGAGAGTGATCAGACCCTGTTCTCTACTCACCCTGTCCCCAGAGAGTGATCAGACCCTGTTCTCTACCCACCCTGACCCCAGAGAGTGATCAGACCCTGTTCTCTACCCACCCTGACCCCAGAGAGTGATCAGACCCTGTTCTCTACTCACCCTGACCCCAGAGAGTGATGCACTGCTGCTCGTGTGTCTGGCAGATCCCATTGTAGCAGTGTCCGTCAACGTTGTGACAGGCGTGCCCGTCATGCAGGTACACATTAGCAGGGCAATGGGGGTTGGCACCGGTACAGAACTCTGGCAGGTCACATGAGTTACTGGAATCCCTGCACGGGGTGCCCGCTGCTTTCAGCTACAGACAGGTAGGCGGGCAGATAGACAGGCACACAGGCAGACAGACAGGCAGACAGACAGATAAGGAGGTGAGGCCTTGAGAGGCATGAAGTCTAAGAGAAACAGAAGAGGACAGACTACTTAGCTTACCTACTACTAACCCTACCCATTACATATGATTATAGAGTATCAAACAACTAGCCTAGCTACTACATATGATTATAGAGTATCAAACAACTAGCCTAGCTACTACATATGATTATAGAGTATCAAACAACTAGCCTAGCTACTACATATGATTATAGAGTATCAAACAACTAGCCTAGCTACTACATATGATTATAGAGTATCAAACAACTAGCCTAGCTACTACATATGATTATAGAGTATCAAACAACTAGCCTAGCTACTACATATGATTATAGAGTATCAAACAACTAGCCTAGCTACTACATAGGATTATAGAGGATCAAACAACTAGCCTAGCTACTACATATGATTATAGAGGATCAAACAACTAGCCTAGCTACTACATATGATTATAGAGTATCAAACAACTAGCCTAGCTACTACATATGATTATAGAGGATCAAACAACTAGCCTAGCTACTACATATGATAATAGAGTATCAAACGACTAGCCTAGCTACTACCTATGATTATAGAGTATCAAACAACTAGCCTAGCTACTACATATGATTATAGAGGATCAAACAACTAGCCTAGCTACTACATATGATTATAGAGTATCAAACAACTAGCCTAGCTACTACATATGATTATAGAGTATCAAACAACTAGCCTAGCTACTACATATGATTATAGAGGATCAAACAACTAGCCTAGCTACTACATATGATAATAGAGTATCAAACGACTAGCCTAGCTACTACCTATGATTATAGAGTATCAAACAACTAGCCTAGCTACTACATATGATTATAGAGGATCAAACAACTAGCCTAGCTACTACATATGAGTATAGAGGATCAAACAACTAGCCTAGCTACTACATATGATTATAGAGGATCAAACAACTAGCCTAGCTACTACATATGATAATAGAGTATCAAACGACTAGCCTAGCTACTACCTATGATTATAGAGTATCAAACAACTAGCCTAGCTACTACATATGATTATAGAGGATCAAACAACTAGCCTAGCTACTACATATGATTATAGAGTATCAAACAACTAGCCTAGCTACTACATATGATTATAGAGTATCAAACAACTAGCCTAGCTACTACATATGATTATAGAGGATCAAACAACTAGCCTAGCTACTACATATGATAATAGAGTATCAAACGACTAGCCTAGCTACTACCTATGATTATAGAGTATCAAACAACTAGCCTAGCTACTACATATGATTATAGAGGATCAAACAACTAGCCTAGCTACTACATATGAGTATAGAGGATCAAACAACTAGCCTAGCTACTACATATGATTATAGAGGATCAAACAACTAGCCTAGCTACTACATATGATAATAGAGTATCAAACGACTAGCCTAGCTACTACCTATGATTATAGAGTATCAAACAACTAGCCTAGCTACTACCTATGATTATAGAGGATCAAACAACTAGCCTAGCTACTACATATGAGTATAGAGGATCAAACAAACAACTCCAACTTTAAGGCATATTCCCCTTTTGATACCACTATGTATTTAAGCCATTTTGTGTGTGTGTGTATGTGTGTGTGTGTGTGTGTGTGTGTGTGCTTGCGTGCGTGTATTTAAGCCATTTTGTGTGTGTGTGTGTGTGTGTGTGTGTGTGTGTGTGTGTGTGCTTGCGTGCGTGCGTGCGTGCGTGCGTGTGTGTGTGTGTGAGTGTGAGTGTGTGTGTGTGTGCTTGCGTGCGTGTGTGTGTGTGTGCGTGTGTGTGTGTGTGTGTGTGTGTGTGTGAAACAGGACCCCTTCCATGTGAAAATAAAGATTGAAGAAGATGTGAGTTTAAATGAGGGCTGTTGGCCAGCCGGTCAGTCAGTCTCCTACCAGGCAGTCATGACAGCACTGTCCGTGAGCACACACAGCATCACCCTTCAGAGTACAGGTTGTAGAGTTACAGCACGGGTTCATACACTCCTGGAGAGAGGAGAGGAGGAGAGGGGGAGAGGGGAGAGAGAGGGAGAGGAGAGAGGGGGAGAGGGGAGAGAGAGGAGAGGTGGGGAGAGAGGAGAGATGGGGAGAGAGAGGAGAGGAGAGAGGGAGAGAGGGGGAGAGGGGAGAGGGGAGAGAGAGGAGAGGTGGGGAGAGAGAGAGAGAGAGAGAGAGAGAGAGAGGGAGAGAGGGAGAGAGAGGGGAGAGGTGGGGAGAGAGAGGAGAGGAGAGAGGAGAGAGGGGGAGAGGGAGAGGGGAGAGAGAGGAGAGGAGAGAGGGGGAGAGGGGAGAGAGAGGAGAGGTGGGGAGAGAGAGGAGAGGAGAGAGGAGAGAGGGGAGAGGGGAGAGGGGAGAGGGGAGAGAGAGGAGAGGTGGGGAGAGGGGAGAGAGAGGAGAGGTGTGGAGAGAGAGGAGAGGTGGGGAGAGAGAGAGGAGAGGTGTGGAGAGAGAGGAGAGGTGTGGAGAGAGAGGAGAGGTAGGGGGGATAGAGGAGAGGAGAGGAAGAAGGGGTTTACAAACCACCCAGATTAGATGTAATCTGAGAACACATGCACAGCTCTAATGTTATCAGAGGGAACCCCAGGTCATATGATATTCCTCCTCCTCCCTGGCAGAGGTCAGACAGGCAGGTTTCATCCTGAAAGGATTTCTTCAACAACAGCCCCAGACAGGGAACACAGTGGAGCTATGGACATCTGGTCTACATTATGCATCAGAACCCATCACTCGACCAATCAGTAGCTCTGGAACCCTGCACTCTACCAATCAGCAGCTCTGGAACCCTGCACTCTACCAATCAGCAGCTCTGGAACCCTGCATTGTACCAATCAGCAGCTCTGAAACTCTGCACTCTACCAATCAGCAGCTCTGGAACCCTGCACTCTACCAATCAGCAGCTCTGGAACCCTGCACTCTACCAATCAGCAGCTCTGGAACCCTGCACTCTACCAATCAGCAGCTCTGGAAACCTGCGCTCTACCAATCAGCAGCTCTGGAAACCTGCGCTCTACCAATCAGCAGCTCTGGAACCCTGCATTGTACCAATCAGCAGCTCTGGAACCCTGCATTGTACCAATCAGCAGCTCTGAAAACCTGCACGCTACCAATCAGCAGCTCCGGAACCCTGCATTGTACCAATCAGCAGCTCTGGAACCCTCACTCTGCCAATCAGCAGCTCTGGAAACCTGCACTCTACCAATCAGCAGCTCTGGAACCCTGCACTCTACCAATCAGCAGCTTTGGAAACCTGCACTCTACCAATAAGCAGCTCTGGAAACCTGCACTCTACCAATCAGCAGCTCTGGAACCCTGCATTGTACCAATCAGCAGCTCTGGAACCCTGCATTGTACCAATCAGCAGCTCTGGAACCCTGCATTGTACCAATCAGCAGCTCTGGAACCCTGCATTGTACCAATCAGCAGCTCTGGAACCCTGCATTGTACCAATCAGCAGCTCTGAAAACCTGCACGCTACCAATCAGCAGCT
>NW_027008363.1:60000-65000 GCF_036934945.1 Oncorhynchus masou masou | reverse complement strand
CTCTCCAATCACTGTTTCCAACTCTCCAATCACTGTTTCCAACTCTCCAGCGAATGTTTCCAACTCTCCAATCACTGTTTCCAACTCTCCAATCACTGTTTCCAACTCTCCAAGCACTGTTTCCAACTCTCCAAGCACTGTTTCCAACTCTCCAATCACTGTTTCCAACTCTCCAATCACTGTTTCCAACTCTCCAGCGAATGTTTCCAACTCTCCAATCACTGTTTCCAACTCTCCATTCACTGTTTCCAACTCTCCAAGCACTGTTTCCAACTCTCCAATCACTGTTTCCAACTCTCCAATCACTGTTTCCAACTCTCCATTCACTGTTTCCAACTCTCCAAGCACTGTTTCCAACTCTCCAATCACTGTTTCCAACTCTCCAATCACTGTTTCCAACTCTCCAATCACTGTTTCCAACTCTCCAATCACTGTTTCCAACTCTCCAATCACTGTTTCCAACTCTCCAGCGAATGTTTCCAACTCTCCAATCACTGTTTCCAACTCTCCAAGCACTGTTTCCAACTCTCCAATCACTGTTTCCAACTCTCCAGCGAATGTTTCCAACTCTCCAATCACTGTTTCCAACTCTCCATTCACTGTTTCCAACTGTTACTGATTCAATCCCATGCAGCCTCTCACTAACACACACACACACACACACGCACACACACACACACACACACACACACACACACACACACATACACACACACACACACACACACACACACACACACACACACACACACACACACACACACACACACACACACACACACACACACACACACACACACACACACACACATGTACCAGCCTCAGTTTGTTTTCCGTGAACCCATCCCCAGTCCGTCTACAGTTAGGAGGCCATGCAACAGAACACATGTACCAGCCTCAGTTTGTTTTCCGTGAACCCATCCCCAGTCCATCTACAGTTAGGAGGCCATGCAACAGAACACATGTACCAGCCTCAGTTTGTTTTCCGTGAACCCATCCCCAGTCCGTCTACAGTTAGGAGGCCATGCAACAGAACACATGTACCAGCCTCAGTTTGTTTTCCGTGAACCCATCCCCAGTCCGTCTACAGTTAGGAGACCATGCAACAGAACACATGTACCAGCCTCAGTTAGTTTTCCGTGAACCCATCCCCAGTCCGTCTACAGTTAGGAGGCCATGCAACAGAACACATGTACCAGCCTCAGTTTGTTTTCCGTGAACCCATCCCCAGTCCGTCTACAGTTAGGAGGCCATGCAACAGAACACATGTACCAGCCTCAGTTTGTTTTCCGTGAACCCATCCCCAGTCCGTCTACAGTTAGGAGGCCATGCAACAGAACACATGTACCAGCCTCAGTTTGTTTTCCGTGAACCCATCCCCAGTCCGTCTACAGTTAGGAGACAATGCAACAGAACACATGTACCAGCCTCAGTTTGTTTTCCGTGAACCCATCCCCAGTCCGTCTACAGTTAGGAGACAATGCAACAGAACACATGTACCAGCCTCAGTTTGTTTTCCGTGAACCCATCCCCAGTCCGTCTACAGTTAGGAGACAATGCAACAGAACACATGTACCAGCCTCAGTTTGTTTTCCGTGAACCCATCCCCAGTCCGTCTACAGTTAGGAGACAATGCAACAGAACACATGTACCAGCCTCAGTTTGTTTTCCGTGAACCCATCCCCAGTCCGTCTACAGTTAGGAGGCCATGCAACAGAACACATGTACCAGCCTCAGTTTGTTTTCCGTGAACCCATCCCCAGTCCGTCTACAGTTAGGAGGCCATGCAACAGAACACATGTACCAGCCTCAGTTTGTACGTCTGTACAGAGTCTTCCACTCTTCCAATCTCTTCCAGCTGTTACTGATGAGAGTCAAACGCAGGGAGAATGGGTATATTCTGCTCAGATCTACTGTACCAGAATGGGAGAATAATGACTGCACATGGGAATGGAGAGAGAGCTAGAGAGAGAGAGAGAGAGAGAGAGAGAGAGAGAGAGAGAGAGAGAGAAAGGGAGAGAAAGGGAGAGAGTGAGAGAGAGAAAGAGAGAAAGAGAGAGAGAGGAGAGAGAGAGAGTGAGAGAGAAAGAGACAGAGAGAGAGACAGAGAGAGACAGAGAGAGAGACAGAGAGAGGGAGAGAGAGAGAGAGACAGAGAGAGAGAGAGACAGAGAGAGGGAGAGAGAGAGTGAGACAGAGAGAGAGAGTGAGACAGAGAGAGAGAGATAGAGAGAGAGAGGGAGGGAGAGTTTGAGACAGAGAGAGCGAGAGACATACACTTTAATTGAATGGCATCTACCAGCTGCGGTCCCGGAGGCCTAGTAAAGTGGTTGGAGCAGCAGTCACTGGGTACTAACGGGTACATCTGTGGTTGTCTGGGGTAGACCGCAGGCGGAACACACTCCAGACTGTGTTAAAGACTGTTTCCAAGTGCTCCTCCTGAGGGAGTCTGGGACTGACTGTCGTCACCACCACCTAAAACAGAGAGTCAATTCTGGAGCCCTTGACCCCTGAACTTGGGCTGGTTTCCATCCTGCACTTCATCAAATAGCCCTCTGTTCTGTCCTGTCCTATCCTGGATCGACCCTGTTCTATTCTGGATTGATCCTGTTCTATCCTGTTCTATCCTGTTCTATCCTGGATCGACCCTGTTCTATCCTGTTCTATCCTGGATCGATCCTGTTCTATTCTGTTCTGTCCTGGTTCTATGCTGGTTCTATCGTGTTACATATTGTTACATCCTGTTCTATCGTGGTTCTTTCCTGTTCTATTCTGTTCCATCCTGTTCTATCGTGGTTTTATCCTGTTCTATTCTGTTCTATTCTGTTCAATCCTGGTTCTATCCTGGTTCTATCATGTTCTATTCTGTTCTATTATGTTCTATCCTTTTCTATCCTGGTACATCCTGTTCTGTCCTGGTTCTGTCCTGGTTCTATCCTGTTTGATCCTGGTTCTATCCTGTTCTACCCTGTTCTATCCTGGTTCTATCCTGTTACATCCTGGTTCTATCCTGTTCTATCCTGGTTCTATCCGGTTCTATCCTGGTTCTATCCGGTTACATCCTGGTTCTATCTTGTTACATCCTGGTTATGTCCTGTTCTATCCTGGTTCTATCCTGTTCTATCCTGTTCTATCCTGGTTCTATCCTGGTTCTATCCTGTTACATCCTGGTTCTATCCTGTTACATCCTGGTTATATCCTGTTCTATCCTGGTTCTATCCTGTTACATCCTGGTTATATCCTGTTACATCCTGGTTCTATCCTGGTTCTATCTTGTTACATCCTGGTTATATCCTGTTCTATCCTGGTTCTATCTTGTTACATTCTGGTTCTATCCTGTTACATCCTGGTTATATCCTGTTCTATCCTGGTTCTATCCTGTTACATCCTGGTTATATCCTGTTCTATCCTGTTACATCCTGGTTCTATCCTGTTCTATCCTGGTTCTATCCTGTTACATCCTGGTTATATCCTGTTCTATCCTGGTTCTATCCTGTTCTATCCTGGTTCTATCCTGGTTATATCCTGTTCTATCCTGGTTATATCCTGTTCTATCCTGGTTCTATCCTGTTACATCCTGGTTCTACCCTGTTCTATCCTGGTTCTATCCTGTTACATCCTGGTTATATCCTGTTCTATCCTGGTTCTATCCTGTTCTATCCTGGTTCTATCCTGTTCTATCCTGGTTCTATCCTGGTTATATCCTGTTACATCCTGGTTATATCCTGTTACATCCTGGTTCTATCCTGTTCTATCCTGGTTATATCCTGTTCTATCCTGGTTCTATCCTGTTCTATCCTGGTTCTATCCTGGTTATATCCTGTTCTATCCTGGTTCTATCCTGTTACATCCTGGTTCTATCCTGTTCTATCCTGGTTCTATCCTGTTCTATCCTGTTACATCCTGGTTCTATCCTGTTCTATCCTGGTTATATCCTGTTCTATCCTGGTTCTATCCTGTTACATCCTGGTTATATCCTGTTCTATCCTGGTTCTATCCTGTTCTATCCTGGTTCTATCCTGTTACATCCTGTTCTACCCTGTTCTATCCTGGTTCTATCCTGTTACATCCTGGTTCTATCCTGTTACATCCTGGTTATATCCTGTTACATCCTGGTTCTATCCTGTTCTATCCTGGTTCTATCCTGTTACATCCTGTTCTACCCTGTTCTATCCTGGTTATATCCTGTTACATCCTGGTTCTATCCTGTTCTATCCTGGTTCTATCCTGTTACATCCTGGTTCTATCCTGTTACATCCTGGTTCTATCCTGTTACATCCTGGTTATATCCTGTTACATCCTGGTTCTATCCTGTTCTATCCTGGTTCTATCCTGTTACATCCTGTTCTACCCTGTTCTATCCTGGTTATATCCTGTTACATCCTGGTTCTATCCTGTTCTATCCTGGTTCTATCCTGTTACATCCTGGTTCTATCCTGTTACATCCTGGTTCTATCCTGTTCTATCCTGGTTCTATCTTGTTACATCATGTTCTATCCTGTTCTATCCTGGTTCTATCTGGCTCTGAATCACCCTGGTTTAAACTGTCCTGTCCAGAGTCTGAATCACCCTGGTCCAAACTGTCCTCTCCAGACTCTGAATCATCCTGGTCCAAACTGTCATGTCCTGACTCTGAACCACCCTGGTCTAAACTGTCCTGTCCCCTCCAGAGTTAAAACTTCTCTAGACTCTGAACCACCCTGGTCTAAACTGTCCTGTCCCCTCCAGAGTTAAAACTTCTCTAGACTCTGAACCACCCTGGTCTAAACTGTCCTGTCCCCTCCAGAGTTAAAACTTCTCTAGACTCTGAACCACCCTGGTCTAAACTGTCCTGTCCCCTCCAGAGATAAAACTTCTCTAGACTCTGAACCACCCTGGTCTAAACTGTCCTGTCCCCTCCAGAGATAAAACTTCTCTAGACTCTGAACCACCCTGGTCTAAACTGTCCTGTCCCCTCCAGAGATAAAACTTCTCTAGACTCTAAATCACCCTGGTCTAAA
>NW_027008363.1:50000-55000 GCF_036934945.1 Oncorhynchus masou masou | reverse complement strand
TGTCTACACTCCCTGTAGAATGCAGCATGGTGTAGAGCCTGTCTACACTCCCTGTAGAATGCAGCATGGTGTATAGCCTGTCTACTACACTCCCTGTAGAATGCAGCATGGTGTATAGCCTGTCTACACTCCCTGTAGAATGCAGCATGGTGTACAGCCTGTCTACACTCCCTGTAGAATGCAGCATGGTGTATAGCCTGTCTACACTCCCTGTAGAATGCAGCATGGTGTATAGCCTGTCTACACTCCCTGTAGAATGCAGCATGGTGTACAGCCTGTCTACACTCCCTGTAGAATGCAGCATGGTGTATAGCCTGTCTACACTCCCTGTAGAATGCAGCATGGTGTATAGCCTGTCTACTACACTCCCTGTAGAATGCAGCATGGTGTACAGCCTGTCTACACTCCCTGTAGAATGCAGCATGGTGTATAGCCTGTCTACACTCCCTGTAGAATGCAGCATGGTGTACAGCCTGTCTACACTCCCTGTAGAATGCAGCATGGTGTACAGCCTGTCTACACTCCCTGTAGAATGCAGTATGGTGTATAGCCTGTGTACACTCCCTGTAGAATGCAGCATGGTGTAGAGCCTGTCTACACTCCCTGTAGAATGCAGCATGGTGTACAGCCTGTCTACACTCCCTGTAGAATGCAGCATGGTGTACAGCCTGTCTACTACACTCCCTGTAGAATGCAGCATGGTGTACAGCCTGTCTACTACACTCCCTGTAGAATGCAGCATGGTGTACAGCCTGTCTACTACACTCCCTGTAGAATGCAGCATGGTGTAGAGCCTGTCTACACTCCCTGTAGAATGCAGCATGGTGTAGAGCCTGTCTACACTCCCTGTAGAATGCAGCATGGTGTACAGCCTGTCTACACTCCCTGTAGAATGCAGCATGGTGTACAGCCTGTCTACACTCCCTGTAGAATGCAGCATGGTGTACAGCCTGTCTACTACACTCCCTGTAGAATGCAGCGTGGTGTATAGCCTGTCTACACTCCCTGTAGAATGCAGCATGGTGTACAGCCTGTCTACTACACTCCCTGTGGAATGCAGCATGGTGTACAGCCTGTCTACTACACTCCCTGTAGAATGCAGTATGGTGTAGAGCCTGTCTACACTCCCTGTAGAATGCAGCATGGTGTAGAGCCTGTCTACTACACTCCCTGTAGAATGCAGCATGGTGTAGGGCCTGTCTACACTCCCTGTAGAATGCAGCATGGTGTAGGGCCTGTCTACACTCCCTGTAGAATGCAGCATGGTGTACAGCCTGTCTACTACACTCCCTGTAGAATGCAGCATGGTGTAGAGCCTGTCTACACTCCCTGTAGAATGCAGCATGGTGTATAGCCTGTCTACTACACTCCCTGTAGAATGCAGCATGGTGTATAGCCTGTCTACACTCCCTGTAGAATGCAGCATGGTGTAGAGCCTGTCTACACTCCCTGTAGAATGCAGCATGGTGTAGAGCCTGTCTACACTCCCTGTAGAATGCAGCATGGTGTACAGCCTGTCTACTACACTCCCTGTAGAATGCAGCATGGTGTACAGCCTGTCTACTACACTCCCTGTAGAATGCAGCATGGTGTACAGCCTGTCTACACTCCCTGTAGAATGCAGCGTGGTGTACAGCCTGTCTACACTCCCTGTAGAATGCAGCATGGTGTACAGCCTGTCTACACTCCCTGTAGAATGCAGCGTGGTGTACAGCCTGTCTACACTCCCTGTAGAATGCAGCATGGTGTATAGCCTGTCTACACTCCCTGTAGAATGCAGCATGGTGTACAGCCTGTCTACACTCCCTGTAGAATGCAGCATGGTGTAGAGCCTGTCTACACTCCCTGTAGAATGCAGCATGGTGTACAGCCTGTCTACTACACTCCCTGTAGAATGCAGCATGGTGTATAGCCTGTCTACACTCCCTGTAGAATGCAGCATGGTGTACAGCCTGTCTACACTCCCTGTAGAATGCAGCATGGTGTATAGCCAGTCCACTCCCTGTAGAATGCAGCATGGTGTATAGCCTGTCTACACTCCCTGTAGAATGCAGCATGGTGTACAGCCTGTCTACACTCCCTGTAGAATGCAGCATGGTGTACAGCCTGTCTACTACACTCCCTGTAGAATGCAGCATGGTGTACAGCCTGTCTACACTCCCTGTAGAATGCAGCATGGTGTATAGCCTGTCTACTACACTCCCTGTAGAATGCAGCATGGTGTAGAGCCTGTCTACACTCCCTGTAGAATGCAGCATGGTGTACAGCCTGTCTACACTCCCTGTAGAATGCAGCATGGTGTACAGCCTGTCTACTACACTCCCTGTAGAATGCAGCATGGTGTATAGCCTGTCTACACTCCCTGTAGAATGCAGCATGGTGTACAGCCTGTCTACACTCCCTGTAGACAGCATCCCTGTAGAATGCAGCATGGTGTACAGCCTGTCTACTACACTCCCTGTAGAATGCAGCATGGTGTACAGCCTGTCTACACACTCCCTGTAGAATGCAGCATGGTGTACAGCCTGTCTACACTCCCTGTAGAATGCAGCATGGTGTATAGCCTGTCTACACTCCCTGTAGAATGCAGCATGGTGTATAGCCTGTCTACACTCCCTGTAGAATGCAGCATGGTGTACAGCCTGTCTACACTCCCTGTAGAATGCAGCATGGTGTACAGCCTGTCTACACTCCCTGTAGAATGCAGCATGGTGTACAGCCTGTCTACACTCCCTGTAGAATGCAGCATGGTGTACAGCCTGTCTACACTCCCTGTAGAATGCAGCATGGTGTACAGCCTGTCTACTACACTCCCTGTAGAATGCAGCATGGTGTATAGCCTGTCTACACTCCCTGTAGAATGCAGCATGGTGTATAGCCTGTCTACACTCCCTGTAGAATGCAGCATGGTGTATAGCCTGTCTACACTCCATGTAGAATGCAGCATGTAGAAATGCAGCATGGTGTACAGCCTGTCTACACTCCCTGTAGAATGCAGCATGGTGTACAGCCTGTCTACACTCCCTGTAGAATGCAGCATGGTGTACAGCCTGTCTACACTCCCTGTAGAATGCAGCATGGTGTATAGCCTGTCTACTACACTCCCTGTAGAATGCAGCATGGTGTACAGCCTGTCTACACTCCCTGTAGAATGCAGCGTGGTGTACAGCCTGTCTACACTCCCTGTAGAATGCAGCATGGTGTATAGCCTGTCTACACTCCCTGTAGAATGCAGCATGGTGTACAGCCTGTCTACACTCCCTGTAGAATGCAGCATGGTGTAGAGCCTGTCTACACTCCCTGTAGAATGCAGCATGGTGTACAGCCTGTCTACTACACTCCCTGTAGAATGCAGCATGGTGTATAGCCTGTCTACACTCCCTGTAGAATGCAGCATGGTGTACAGCCTGTCTACACTCCCTGTAGAATGCAGCATGGTGTATAGCCAGTCTACACTCCCTGTAGAATGCAGCATGGTGTATAGCCTGTCTACACTCCCTGTAGAATGCAGCGTGGTGTACAGCCTGTCTACACTCCCTGTAGAATGCAGCATGGTGTACAGCCTGTCTACTACACTCCCTGTAGAATGCAGCATGGTGTACAGCCTGTCTACACTCCCTGTAGAATGCAGCATGGTGTATAGCCTGTCTACTACACTCCCTGTAGAATGCAGCATGGTGTAGAGCCTGTCTACACTCCCTGTAGAATGCAGCATGGTGTACAGCCTGTCTACTACACTCCCTGTAGAATGCAGCATGGTGTACAGCCTGTCTACTACACTCCCTGTAGAATGCAGCATGGTGTAGAGCCTGTCTACACTCCCTGTAGAATGCAGCATGGTGTACAGCCTGTCTACACTCCCTGTAGAATGCAGCATGGTGTACAGCCTGTCTACTACACTCCCTGTAGAATGCAGCATGGTGTACAGCCTGTCTACTACACTCCCTGTAGAATGCAGCATGGTGTACAGCCTGTCTACACTCCCTGTAGAATGCAGCATGGTGTACAGCCTGTCTACACTCCCTGTAGAATGCAGCATGGTGTATAGCCTGTCTACACTCCCTGTGGAATGCAGCATGGTGTATAGCCTGTCTACACTCCCTGTAGAATGCAGCATGGTGTACAGCCTGTCTACACTCCCTGTAGAATGCAGCATGGTGTATAGCCTGTCTACACTCCCTGTAGAATGCAGCGTGGTGTACAGCCTGTCTACACTCCCTGTAGAATGCAGCATGGTGTACAGCCTGTCTACACTCCCTGTAGAATGCAGCATGGTGTACAGCCTGTCTACACTCCCTGTAGAATGCAGCATGGTGTATAGCCTGTCTACTACACTCCCTGTAGAATGCAGCATGGTGTACAGCTTGTCTACACTCCCTGTAGAATGCAGCATGGTGTATAGCCTGTCTACTACACTCCCTGTAGAATGCAGCATGGTGTATAGCCTGTCTACACTCCCTGTAGAATGCAGCATGGTGTACAGCCTGTCTACACTCCCTGTAGAATGCAGCATGGTGTATAGCCTGTCTACACTCCCTGTAGAATGCAGCATGGTGTAGAGCCTGTCTACACTCCCTGTAGAATGCAGCATGGTGTATAGCCTGTCTACACTCCCTGTAGAATGCAGCATGGTGTACAGCCTGTCTACACTCCCTGTAGAATGCAGCGTGGTGTACAGCCTGTCTACACTCCCTGTAGAATGCAGCATGGTGTACAGCCTGTCTACACTCCCTGTAGAATGCAGCGTGGTGTACAGCCTGTCTACACTCCCTGTAGAATGCAGCATGGTGTATAGCCTGTCTACACTCCCTGTAGAATGCAGCATGGTGTACAGCCTGTCTACACTCCCTGTAGAATGCAGCATGGTGTAGAGCCTGTCTACACTCCCTGTAGAATGCAGCATGGTGTATAGCCTGTCTACACTCCCTGTAGAATGCAGCATGGTGTAGAGCCTGTCTACTACACTCCCTGTAGAATGCAGCATGGTGTATAGCCTGTCT